>NW_024718829.1:0-27436 GCF_018991925.1 Homarus americanus
CTATCATCCTCAGCTTCACTCTCATCCTCATCCACACTCTTCCCTTACCTCACCTTCACCCCCACTCTTACCTTCACCCTCACCCTCACCCTCATTCAAACCCTTTTCCTCAGCATCACCCTCACTCTCACCCTCACCGTCATGTTCACCGTCAGTCTCACCCTCACCCTCACGTTCGTCTTTACTCTTATCCTGACCCCCACTCTTCCCCTCACCCTCACCGTCATGTTCACCCTCATGTTCACCCTCAGTCTCACCCTCACCCTCACTCTCGCCTTTACTCTCATTTTGACCCACACTCTCACCCTCACACTCACCCTTACTCCTCACCATCACCCCTACTTTTACCCTCGCTCATCCTCTATCTCACCCTCACCCTCTCCCTCACTCACTCTCCCCTCACTCTCATCCTCACTCACCCCCACCCTCACTCTCACTTTTACTCTGACCCTCACCCTCACTCATACACTCACCCTCACTATCATCATCACTCTAACCCTCACCTTAACTCTCATCATCACTCTAACCCTCACCTTAACTCTCATCCTCACCCTCACCTTCACTCTCACATTACCCTCACCCTTCTTCTCACTCATCACCCTCACCCCCACCTCCCCACTCACCCCTCACCATCGCCCACACTTTTCCCCATCCTGACCCTCATTCTCACTCATACTCTCGTTCTCACCCTCACTCTCACCTTAACTCTCAATATCATCATCACCCTCACTCACTCTCACCCTCACCTTCACTCTTCCCCTAACCCTCACCCACATTCTCACCATCGCCACTCTCACTCTCCCCACACTCTCATCCTCAGTCACCCCCACCCTCATTCTCACGTTCACTCCCACCCTCACCCTCACTTTCCCCCTCACCTTCACTCTCACCCTCACTCTCACATTCACACTCACCATCATCCTCACTCTAACCCTCACTTTAACTCTCACACTCATCTTCACTCTTACACTTCGTCTCACCCATCACCCTCACTCTCACCATCACCTTCACTCCCAACCTCATCATCATCCACACTCTTCCCCACCCTCACCCTCACCTTCACTCTTATCTTCACCCTCGCGCTTCACTCTCACCATCACCCTCATCCTCATTCGCACCCTCAACTTCACTCTTACCCTCACCCTCTCTCTCATCCTTATTTTCACCCACACTCTTCCCCACCCTCACCTTCACTCTCACCCTCACCCTCCCACACAATCTTCCTCTTACCCTCACCCTCACCTTCACTGTTATTCAAACTCTCACTCTTACCCTCACTCACCCTCACCTTCACTCTCACCCCCACTTCATTCTCACACTCACCCACACTATCACCCTCACCCACAGTATTGTTGTAACATTACCGAAACCAGGACAGCCTGATACTTTTCGTCCCATATCACTAACCAGCTGCCTGTGTAAAACCTTGGAGAGGATAGTTCTTGGCAGACTCTTATATAGAATCAGAGAACACATGTCTCCTAACATAAATAGATTCACCCATGGGAAAGGTGTACATAATTGCATCACCACATTACTAACTGTGCGTGGTGATGAAAGGCACAGATACACCACATTTGTTGACCTAAAAGCTGCATTTGATATTGCCAATAGACAACTGATATTGTACGAACTAGCCAAAATGGATATAGGAGGTAGGCTGTTACACTGGATAAGTGGGTACCTAACCAACAGAAGGGCTGCTGCACTGTTTCAGGGTTACAAGAGTGAAGTTAAAGATATGCAACTTGGTACCCCTCAAGGTGGAGTACTTAGCCCCACTTCGTTCAACGTTCTTATGAATGCATTATTAAATTTAATACCAGACAACCCCAGCAATATCTCAATCAGCTATGCTGATGATATTCTTATACATACTAAAACTCATCGTGAAATGCAAACCACCCTAAACCATGTATACGCAGCCTGTGAGAACCTCGGTCTTATTATCTCCACTGAGAAAACTAAGGTGCTCAACAAACAAGCTGGTAACCGCAAACGCGGCCCCGCCAAGTTCAAGATACGTAACAACACACTTGACTATGTTTCTTCTTTTAAATATCTTGGTGTCTCCGTCCCTTCTACCCTACCTGCCATACAACAGCTAACCCGCCAATGTACTGACAGAATGAGACCTCTTAGAAGTGTAGCGGGGTACAGCCCACACTATGGGGCTAATATTAGAATTGTTAAAACAGTGTACCTAGGTTATATAAGATCTCTGAAAGGCGTTGACAAACTCGAGAAAATGCAAAATAAAGCCCTCAGAATTATCCTAGGATGTCCCTTGAGCCCTAAAGTACTTAATATGAGGAAAGAACTAGGTATACCCAGTGTTAAAGATAGAATAATTGAAATCAACCTCATGATACCCCTGAGACTTCTGCGTGGTGATCCTGATAATATTGTTTCCTTAAAATTGCTGGAATGTATGAACCATGGGACTACTGAGTCTTAATGGATCCAAACTACAGCTACACATATGAAGATGTTTGGACTAGACCACCTGTACAAAGTTGAGACACAACAGCGCTTCCTGCCACCCTGGCGGACAGTTCCCTTCGATATCACAATACCGACATATCTGCCTAAAAAAAGAACTATACAAAGCATTTATCTCCAACACTGCCAAAGTGAGAGCTCTGGAACACATACACACTCTACAGACTGATGATAATATCACACAGACCATCTACACTGATGGATCTCTTAACACCGCCTGTGGGAGGGCTGGAAGTGCTATTGTTGTGACTCAACCTGACGGTAATATAATTGAGAAAGGAGTTAGAATTAACAACTGGGCATCCACTCTACAAACTGAATTAGTTGCCATACTCACAGCTATTAAATTCATTGAAACCACTGTCACTGACAGTCTCATCATCACTGACTCTCTATCCTCACTACTTGCCCTTGACACCCTCAACTCAAGTTGTCACGCTCTTGTCTCTGAAGCCAGACACAAATATGCGTACCTTGTTGACCGAGGTGTCAAGGTCAAACTGTTGTGGACCCCCTGTCACATAGGCCTCATAAAACATGACAGAGTTGATACCATCGCCAAACTCGCGTCTAAGAAAGGCACCGTTGAATACAATTTGTGGGTGTCAAAAAGAACCCTTAAAACTGTAATTAGGAAAGAACTTATTGATGAGTTTGACGCAAGTAGAAGAGTGCAAACAGGCACTAGTCGATCCATAGTTTACCATGATGAGATGTATCAAGTGAAACATGTATATGGAGCAAGTAACAAGATCACTAGATTACAAGATGTTGTAACCGCTAGATTAAGGTTAGGATATAAGTTCCTCTGACAGTATGTTCCTCAAGCAGATGTAAACAAGACTAACTGTAAAGTGTGTGGCCGGACATATAGCCACACACTTGAACACTACGTCTTCGACTGTGTGAATATAGAACCTTTAAGGGACAGGTCCAAGCACACTGTGTGTGAAATGGCACAACACTTCATCTCCAATGGCAAGATAGCCGACATATTAAGATTGTATCCACTTTTTTGCAATTAGTAACTATATCAGTTCTCATGTACAGAACCAAATACACAATGTGCTTGGATACTTCTCACGCAAATGTGAATAACAAAGTTCTGCGGCCAGACATACTGCCTCACACGCCTGTACTCACGCTTTTGTGAATAAGTTACTCATTATGTATAGAACTAAACAAATAATGTAATTGAAATACTGTGTAACATTCAGTGCCATAATATCCTGACATCGGGGGTTAATTATTATGACCCGTTGTAAACTCTACTCTGTAATCCTTTTGCGCTACCGCTAACACGATGGGTGTGGGGTGCACAATAAAGTAGCCGCTGTAAGCGGCAAATTCAAATCACACTCTCACTCTCACCCACACTCTTACCCTTACCCACACTCTCACCCTCACTCTCACCCTCACACATACTCCCCCTCACCCTCACCCACACTCTTGCCCTCATGCTCACCCTCACTCTCACCCCCACTTACAATGTCACCCTCACCCACACTCTCACCCTTACCCACACTCTTACCCTTACCCACACACTCACCTTCACCCACACTCTCAACCTCAACCACACACTTAACCTCACCCACAGTTTTCCTCACCCTCACCTTCACTCTCACCCTTACCCCCACTCACACCCTCACTCCTACCCTTACTCTCACCCTCACTCTTACCCTCACCCTCACCCACACCCACACTCTTCCCCTCACCCTCACCCTCACTTTCACCCTCACTCTCACCCTCACCATCACTCTCATCCTCACCCACACTCTTCTCTTCACCCTCACCCTCACCCTCACCTTCACTCTCATCCTCACCCTCAGCCTAACCCTCATCCTCACTCTCACTGTCACATTCACGCTCACCCTCATTCTCACCCTCACTCTCACTCTCACCCTCACCCTCACACTCGCCCTCAGCCTCACCCTCACCCACACTCTTCCTCTCACCCTCACCAACACCCTCACCCTCACCCTCACCCACACCTTCACCCACACTCTCACCCATACCTTCACCCTCACCCTCACTCACACTCTTACCCTCACCCTCACCAACACCCACACTCTCACCCTCACCTTCACCCTCACTCTCAACTTTACCCTCACCCACACCCTCACTCTCACCCACACTTTTCCCCTCACCCCCACCCTGACCCTCATCCACACTCCTCCCCTCATCCTCACCTACACTCTTCCCCTCACCCTCACCCTCACCCTCACCTTCACCCTCACTGTTTTATGTTACCTTCCATTTACCTGTTGTAGTCACTGATGAAAAAGTATGTGAGTCAGTATTAAAGGTGCGCTTGAAGTAACAGTCATAAATGTTTATGGGTTAAATTTTAAAAACAAATGGTCTTTTCTCCATTTATTAAGAAAATAAACTGTTGCACAATAAGTACGTTATCACCTTAATTAAAGCTATGAACTGTGAGCGTTAATGAGGTATGAAGCTTATGTATAACAAGCTTCGTTGAACACACATGTCTTGCGTGGCTGAGAGATGGGAGTCATTCTCGGGAGAAGCCAGATAGTTATTGCTGATCCAGCCATCAACCTGAAGGTGCTCAGTGGAAGGCACTGTCACGTGTTTAGTTGATGATTACTCACGGATCATAGGCTAATTACTGTTGGTGATGTAATTATATAAACCGAATGCTTGGACTGTGAATAAAAATGGAAGTACAGTATGCAGTAGCATTTTTTCTAGTTAAAGGAGAAATAAAATTACAGAATTTCGGCTAGCGGTACCATTGATTCTGGGACAAGAGAGAAAAATAAAACTTCCTGTGTTTTAAAAATTAGGGGTTAAATAAAGAGTGTGTACAAGCAAGGGATAGGCATCCACGTGTCTTAAACTCGTGTCAATTAAATCAGCAATGAGCTTGTCATTGGTATAAGATATAAACTGGAGAAAAACAAGTTTCTGCAATGATCTTGTTATTGGTAAGACATAGAAACTGGAGATAAAACAAATCTTACAATTGGTTTGGAGAGTGTAGTTTTAACGAGAATCATTAGATACAGCTGTTGTACTTGATATGTCTGTGGTTTGAGTAAATGTGTCTTTGACATGCCTGCGTAGTAACTCTGGGTGTACCATTTTAAATCTGTTCACATATAGTATGTCTGATGTTTGTATGCTTGGTTTGATTTTTTTTTAAATATGTTGCCTGTTTCCTTGGCGGTAATCAGGAATGGGCCTGAAAATTTGGGCGAAAGTTTGGAGATCTGTTCAGGTTCTCTAATCAAGGCAGCAACGCCTATTTCTAGTGTTATAGGCTTAGCCTGTTTGTGTTGCTTATAAATCATTTCAGCACGTGGCGCTGCTAAATGTTTCCGTACTTGACCATGGATGTCTCTGAAGACGTTAATTTGCTGAGTAGCGAAATCGTACATATTGTAGATAGGGCGAAATTTGCCTATAAGTACGTAATAAACATTAAATCTTAGGGTGATTTGCCTGTGGCGCTATTGATCGACCTGTTAGGTTTTCTAGTTCCAAGATCATATCTCTGAGGGCCCTTAGGGCATGCGAGACAGGGCAGGTCATTTTTTTTTTTTGCTTTATCAATTTCTTTCCAAAAACTTGTTTTTATTTGCATAAACCATATATCTTTGGCATCATAAACGATTGTTCTGCAACATAAGCCAAACAAAAAATAATAATACAAGTATATAGCTATTATTTGCCACCATATGACATCACGAAAATTGTGACCAAGTCCCAGGTTGCTGATCTGACTTTCTGCCTCATTTACTCACAATTGCAGGGTCCCAATTGTTTCTTTTACTTTGACAACACAACGTACATACTGTATATTGTTTCTCACTCTCCATTTATTTTTTTATTTTTTTATTTATTTACGGTTCTTTATTATTATTATTATTATTACAGTGTTGTTATTCTAATTATTAACATTAATAGCTTATCATTTAATTTATATTTTTCGTATTCTTATTATAAATTTTATTTACTGTGAATTATTATTATTATTATTATTATTATTATTATTATTATTATTATTATTATTATTATTATTATTATTATTATTATTATTATTATTATTATTATTATTATTATTATTATTATTATTATTATTATTATTATTATTATTATTATTATTATTATTATTATTATTATTATTACATTATTATTATTATTATTATTACTAGTATTATTATTATTATTATTATTATTATTATTATTATTATTATTATTATTATTATTATTATTATTATTATTATTATTATTATTATTATTATTATTATTATTATTATTATTATTATTATTATCATTATTATTATTATTATTATTATCATTATTAATATTATTATTATTATTATTATTATTATTATTATTATTATTATTATTATTATTATTATTATTATTATTATTATTATTATTACTATTATTATTATTATTATTATTATTATTATTATTATTATTATTATTATTATTATTATTATTATTATTATTATTATTATTACATTTTCGCCCCCCAGGCCACGATGTTTTTTTTGTGACCTGTGCCCGGGTGGGCTAATCCCCGAAAAAAACAAAAACAGGTAAATCAATGTAGTAAACTGTTTTCACTTCTGGGTGCTGGTTTTCTCGCCCGGTTGGTAGTCAGGGAGCTTATTCACTGGACCACAACGAGCTAAAAAGCTACCCAACATAATTCCTCTCTTGTAGCTCAAGGTTCCCCGCCCCTCACTGTGGGCCTTGAAGGGTTTAGGCAGCTCGCCCACAGTCGGGTCCCAGAGAAATTATAATCAAATTCCCAGCACAACGGTGTTGTTACCTTATATACATATACATTGATTTATCTGTGTACACTCGGTAAAAAAGTATCTTTCATGAGGGCTCCGATGAATTACGAAATGAACAATCCACATGCAGGGCTACCAGTGCGAGGTATGCCTCATGGGCCTTTATCAATTACCTTCGTTCGTGGTGTCATTTTGTGTGCGCACAAGAATTGTAAAGATATTTCTTTTTTTCACTGAGTGTACATTAAATGTTCTGAAAAATTTACAATACCGTTGTGCTTGGAATTTCATTAAAAGTTGTCGTGTATTTGACCATACCTGGCGTATGACTGGCGTCGTGTCCAGCCTGTCCAGTTCAGGTGATTTGTATATATTATTCAGGCAAATTAAAAGTATATAACTGTTGATGCATGTTTAACTACCCTCCCCATATATAATGATCTATTGACTATTACTTTACGGATACTTAAATTTATTGGGAACACACGACAGATTGTTCATAAGAGGCATTTCTAATTAAAACCCTACATAAATATTTCACTAAGCACTCTCTGGAAGTTCCAGGTAAACTTAATATTGACTAGAGGTTGTTAATGGGTGACAACTTCCCTGACTGCTATTCATTTTCTGTCTTATTTATAACTTAATTAGTTTATCAGTAATTAAAGACAACTGACCTAATATAGATATTGCAGATATCCAGCCGCCGAGGAGGGAGAGAGTCACAGGCGCCGGCGACATGTTCCTGCCTCCCAACAGGTATTCCTGTGTAGTCACTTTGTTACGGTCCCTGATGGCGCTGATCACCCCGATGCTGATGGACGCCACCAACATGAGGCTGAAGAGCGTGTAGTCCACTGTTGTGAACTTTACATCGGACTCCTCCCCTGCTGTCATCGCTGGTTCTTCAGTCATCTCCATCTCCTGCAAGGCCAAGTGACCTTGTTATACTGTACTGTACTTCAATACAAGAAGGTCATAATACTTTCAAATAAATATTTTGAACTATTCTATTATATTTAATCTTGAAGAAATACTCCAAACACCATCCAGTACACAAACAAATCTGGATTCTAATTTTATTTATTTTTTATTATTGGCACCCCCCCTACTGTACATCCTTGTGTAAGGTAAAGCGCAGAAGCGTTTACAGCGCCCAACAGGGACGCATGCTAAGTTCATGCTTGCCTTATGTCTCAAGATTTAAGGGCGTAGAAGCCTGAAGAGTCAATAGTTTTATGTCTAAGCAAGTTATTGGAAGCTCCAGCAACTTGTCCCCGAACACGAATTTGCAACTTTCGATTTACAGCAGGTGCCTACTTTTGCGCTAGGTGAACAGGGACCAGGGGCACTAGGACGAGTGTCCAAACAACTTCCGCCAACCAGGGAATCGAACACGTGACATCTTGCTTGCGAGGCAAGAGCGGTAACGCTCCACCAGCGCCCTCCTGGATTCTAATTCTAAAAATGTAGAATTTTTATACAATTCTAATTGATATATTATATGAAGATAATAAAATGTTGGTAAGATCATGAGTGTAGGACGATGTGTAAAAATGATACCAGACAAATGTAGCCAGCAGGCAGTGTTGGATACAACAATATATTATTCTACCTTATGTTGTCGGTTTTTATGGTAACACGAGAGAATGTAAAAAAAAAAAAGTATCTGCAATTTTTTTTTTCTTCAGAACTGCCTACGCTATTGACCGGGCGCACAGATTGCTACTTTGTGCTGTTCGTATCTTGACACTTATTTGTTCAGTAAAAAGGGTTGATATTCACAAGAGATTATGTGCACAGTATAGTCCAGTCTTATCTCAGCTGACTGTGTATGAATGAATCGAAATGTAAAAAAAATGGCCGACAAGTGTCCCTAATACAAATCGTTCAGAGTGGCCGCCCACATGGACCTTTGATGTGAACATTTAACAAGCTCGTGCGATAGTTCACGACAGCAGTATATTGTAAGGTTATTTGAAGTAAGGCAGAACTCAGCCGTAAGATGATAAAGTTGCCCCGTTTTTAGATACTCGATCTACTGTACAATCCTTGAACATTGTCAACCATAGAAACCAGTGACAGGTCTAGCGACTAGGACATTCAGTATTTTTCATGGCCTTGACAAAAAAGTCAATGACCTAAAACTTAGAGGATAATTACTGAAAGTGTTGTGTTGTGAGAAAGCTAAAAACTAACATACAGACAAGATTAAGTGATTACCAAGCATGGCAAAATTTCGCCAAGTGTCAAATAAACAGACAAGAGGACTGTACTCATTGACCAATGTAAAACGTTTTCAATAAATAATCTCTTGAAAGTTATAAAATAAATTTGAAAATTTAAATATGTCACTTTATTGACATCGAATGTCAATAGATCCTGTCACTTTGAATTTTTGTTCTGGTGATGAATGAACACAGGAACCTTAGACTTCTGGTTAACAGGCCATCTAGCAAAACTTTTTGTAAAACAAAATATATTGAGCCTTCTTTGAGTTACTCTCGGTAATGTAAACTAAAGATTAATCTCGACCATTGATATAAACCTTACACAACCCCTCCCCCAAAAAAAAACTTCTTCTCTGGACTTGCAGCCTTATCATCCTTGAGCTGTGACCCCTTGTAGGGCGGGCGTCCGCCAGCTCCAGGTATGGACACTCGACTGAGTAGTGCCTTTTGAGATGTTTATACACCTCAATTAGGTCACCTCTTGTCAGTCTGTAGTATAGACTAGGCAGTTGCAGGCGCTCTAATCTCTTTGGATAACTGAGGCGCCGGAGTGCAGGCACAAGTCTGGTGGCCCTCCTTCGGATATTTTGAATCAACTGTCAGTCCCTAGCATATTTCGGGGACCAGACGGGTTGACAGTACTCCAGGCGGGAAGCACCTCACTCTTGAAGATCGTTACGATGGACGGGTCTATCTGAACGACCATCTTATAAAACCTACTATTTTAGTTGCTTGATTCACCTTCTTCTCACAATGGCCCGAGAGCTTCAATTCATTGTCAACATACACACCCAGGTTCTTTCCGCATTTGGTCTCTATTAATGCCGTTTCTTTGTCCCCTTGGTACATATGATTATGATAAGCCTCCTTACCGTTCATACGACCCAGGTGCATCCTCTTACACTTCGCGACATTGAATCTTAGCAGCCATTTCTTCGACCAATATTCAAGCTCACATTGATCTTTCTGCAGCACTTCACAATCTGTTTGTTTCCTAATTTCCCTAAATAACCTGGCATCGTCCGCAAACATATCATTTATGATAGAACGGGCACAATTCACTGCCCTTATGGTACCCCACTTGTCACGGGTAAACATGACGATTTCGTACCATTAATCAACATACTCGCCTGCGATCATGCAAAAAATCTCCGGTTCAAGCTTAGACTCTTTCCCGAATCCCGTACCGTTCCAGTTTAATTCTTAGCCTTTCATGGGGTACGCTGTCGAAAGCCTTGGCAAAATCCAGGTATATATTGTCGATAATGTTCCTTGTTCTAGAATTTGAGTCCTACATCCAGTACTTTGAGCAATTGTGTTAAGCAAGCGCGTCTCGACAAAAAACCGTGTTGGCAGTCCTTTACGAGGTTGTTTCGTAGTAGATGTTCTATCATGGCATCTCTTATAATGCTGTCAAGATCTTTACAGACTATGCTGTTCAGGCTCACTAGTCAATAATTATTCGTGGAGTGACGAACGCCCTTCTTGAATATGGGACTCACATTAGCCATTTTCCAATCACTGGGGACCTTTTGCTCGCCCAGTGTTACGACCCAAGGGTATATCATTGCATAAACACGAATCACAGAAGTCTTTCAAATATATCAGTATTATTTATTATATTATTTATCCCCAGTTTCCCTAACAAAGGTCAAGTTAACATGTCAAAACCCAAACAAGTAAAAAAAAAAAAAAAAAAAAAAAATATATATATATATATATATATATATATATATATATATATATATATATATATATATATATATATATATATATATATATATATATATATATATATATATATATATATATATATGTGCTGATAACCACAAGAAAAAAAGAAAACACGAAGTTCCCAAGCGCTTTCGTGTAATTCACATCTTCAGGGGTGAGTACAGACTAAAGAGAAGTACAAAACAAGGTGTATATATACAGAGGAGGATGAGACCAGGTCCACAATGGTCAGGTATTAGGTAATGACCCTACTAATCTTATGTCTCTGGCCATGTAATGAGAACCTAAAAGCTTTCCTGCCACAACTTAACAACTTAGCCCCCTCGATCAAATTCACTGTGGAATTAGAGCAAGACTGTAAATTGCCATTCTTAGATTGTCTGATACACAGAATAGGTAGCACTTTTAAGTTCAGTATTTATAGAAAACCTACTAATGTGTGCTCATACATTCATTATTATTCTGCCCACCATAATAGAGTCAAACAGTCAGTATTTTCAACAATGTTTTTACGTGCTTTGAGAATTTGCAGTCCGGAATTCATTGATGAGAAATATAAATATAAGAAGGGGGATAGATCACTATCCTCTAACTACCGCCCAATCAGTCTAACATCAATAGTAGGTAAATTACTGGAAGCAATCAGTTCAAACTCTATTCGAAATCACCTGGAGAAGCACCGATTGATCAATGATTCCCAGCATGGCTTCACAAGCGGACGTTCTTGTCTAACTAATCTATTAACATTCTTTTCATCAGTTTTCGAATCGGTGGACGAGGGGCACAATTAGGAGCATGTTTTCACGGGTATTGGTGGACTCAATAACTTCTTAATATAATGATAATATTTTTTCAGTGACTAATATTGTCTTGCTGTGTGTAGTTAATATTGCTTAAATAATTTTGATAGTATTATAATGTTTATGTGTCACTAATTGATGTCAGATAACAAGGGAACTGTTTTTCAGATGAGGTTCATCGTTTCTGTTGTATGTGATACTGTGATATAATTTTCCTTTATGCATTTAATATTTCTTTATAATTTTAATATCATGTATAACCTTTGTTCCCCAGTGTAGTGTCTTAAGCCAGGTCAAGAGGTGTGCATTTGTTGGTGTAACATAATTTTGTTGAGTGACGTTAAGGCCTATTCATGGTGGAATTAATAATTTCTTATTTTCTAAACGATTTTCTCAGTGATTGATATAATTTTTTTAATGCCCTAGAGGCCTGTTCATGTGTGCAAGCAACATAATCTTAATACTTTGAATTTATTGCTGTCAAATGAGGCATTTTCTAAGTTTCTAATGATTTCAATATCATGTATAGCTTTTATTCCCCAGAGTGGTGTTTTAAGCCAGTTTAAGAGGTGAGCATATGTTGGTGTACCATTATTGATTGTGTCTGTATTGTTGGAGGGAATAGAAGTGTATAAATTTTACAGTGCGTCTCATTCACCACAATCACAGGTGCTATCTTTCCACTGGTCACGGAGAATTAATTTTTTTAGTCATTTTAAGTGTGTTTGTGCAGGTTCGGGTTTTTCTCCCAGGGGCGCTTCCACTGCATTTACCATCCACTAATAATCCCCAAGTCAAGTGAGAATAGAATTTCCGACCGGTTACATATATATATATATATATATATATATATATATATATATATATATATATATATATATATATATATATATATATATATATATATATATATATGTAATATTCAGAAATTTCAGTGTAATTTCAAACGCCGGGCGATTGGCGATACTGAGTTCAAGGTCGTCTGAGGGAAGACCGCTCTCCGCACGTAACGAGAGTTTGTGGAACTAGGCCTATACGATATTAAATGTAATTTACCCAGTTAATACGGACGCGAATCATGAAATTAAATATCAGTTATTATATTGAAAATAATTATCGATCGTTTCTCAGTCTGAAAATGTTGCGTACGTCATAATTAAGTTGTTAATAGTCTGGTAAAGCATGAACCAGTGCACTAGCGTGGCTGGGGAGTTGTGAGAGAGGTCAAGGATCACCTCTGTGCTGTAGCCAGGAGTGACAGATCGTGTGACCTGGTTCCTTCGTTTATTTAACATCAGTATTAACAAGTAAGTTTTATTCAATCTCAAACAAAGGTAGATAGGGCCGTAGGAACAAACGGTGATGTGAGACAATAGCTAACAGTCCGGGTTTTTCAAGGTTCTGTAGACCCCACTCGGTATGATAACGCCCACTGGCGGTATGAGACGAGTGGTGAAACGAGCTGTATGATCGTCCACGGACCTGGGTTTGAGCCACCTGTTGAGTATGGTGAAAGTTGGAGTGAAACCAGCCGTCTGGGTGCTCAACTAACGACGTGACGATCGTTTGGGGTCATCAGCTCTCCTCTGCCTCGGTTCACAATACCACATATCTTCAAGCAGCATAGTGAAAACATTTTGCTAACGAGAAGCTAAAGCTTCTCTCAGCTGTTCAAGGTCTGATTGGCTCACTCCCTTCCGTTTCATGCATGTACTGGGGTAAAGTGAAGCCAGCTGAGTGATACAGGGTCACACACTGGGACCAAGAGTCCAGTGGAACTTAGAGGTACATTTCCAAGGTTGAGAAAGGATGGCTTGGGCCTTAAACTACGGGTGCCTGTTGGGTGTGCCTTAAAAAACTACGGAGTGCAAGTGTAATCTATGTGTTAGGTTAGGGAGCATGTGTTTATGGGTATTGGTGGACTCAGTAATTTCTTAATCTAGTGAAAATATTTTTTCAGTTACTGATATTGTCTTGCTGTGTATAATTACTATTTCTTAAATAATTGTGATAGTATTGTTTTAATGTTTGTATCACTAATTGAAATCAGAGAATGAGGGAACTGTTTTCAGATGAGTTTTCTCCCTTATGTTGTAAGTGATACTGTGATTTAGTCCCTTTAATGCATTTAATATTTATTTATAATTTCAATCTGAGGTATAACCTTTGTTCCCCAGAGTAGTGTTTAAGTTAGGTTAGGAGGTGTGCATCTGTTGGGGCAATATAATTTTGTTGAGTGCCCTGAAGGCCTATTGAGGGTGGAGTTAATAAGTTCTTATTTTTTTATACCATTTTCTCAGTGGTTAATATTATTTTGTTGAAAGCCCTTAAGGCCTGTTTCAGGTGTGTAAGCAACATTTCTTAATACTTTGAATTTATTGTTGTCTAATGAGGCATTATCTGAGTTTCTAATAATTTCAATATCATGTACAACTTTTATTCCCCAGAGTAGTGTTTTAAGTTTAGGTTAAGAGGTGCACATATGTTGGTGTACCATTATTTGATTGTGTCTGTAGTGTTGGAGGGAATATAAGTGTCTAAATTTTACAGTGTGTCTCATTCATCCCGGTCACAGACGCTATCCTTCCACGGGTCACTGACAATTAATTTTGTTAGTAAATTTAAGTGTTCTTGTGCTGCTTCGGTACTTCTCTCCAAGGGGCGCTTCCACTGCAATTTCCATTTAATAATTAATAAACCCCAAGTCAAGTGAGAAATTAAAGTCCAGTAATTCCGACCAGCTACAATGTAACTGTTACATATATATATATATATATATAAATAAATATATATATATATATATATATATATATATATATATATATATATATATATATATATATATATATATATATATATATATATATATATATATATATATATATATATATATATATATATACACACAATTCATGTAGATCCACAATGGAAACGTGGACAAAATAAATCTCGATAAAAACACACAGGGTCTTTCCATGAGTACCCAGTCTGATTTCTAGGAAATCTCATTCGTGAGTGACTAGTGAGTGTCGTGACCAGAACAATATCTGTCTGTGATCCCCCTAAGTAGATATATTTGTAAATTTACTGTTTAATCTGTGTCTACGAAGTGAGGTGTAGGCCCACCAAGCTCCCCTCAGTGCCACGGCTTGAAATCTGAGGCCTGTCCACCCCCACCTTCCCACTAGGCCACCCAGCTGACCACACAACTCGACCGTCTCCATACTTCCAGCTACTCAGCCCTCACTAGCTCCAATATGTCTAAGCTGGCTGATAGTATCAAAAATTCAAATTTCACAAAACAACAGCTGACTGATGTGATAATGGAAGTCCAACGGACTCTCATACAGGACATCATACAACAAATGAATAAGGAGGCCATCAAGAAGCTAGAAGAGGCTGACCAGCTAAGTGAGATTAAAAGAAGCTTGGAATTCTCGCAAGGGGAAATAAGTGACTTACAAGCAATGTTGAACGTTGAAGCTAAGGAGAACTGAACACTCAAGACCCAAGTTCAACAGCTAAGTGAGAAGAATTACAAGCTCAAAACGGAACTAACGACAGCAGCAGACCAGGTGGAATATGTGGATGACATAAGGCGGCAAAACTACCTCAGGATTGCCGGTATCCCTGAAGACATCCACGAGAACTGGGAGTCATCCCAACGCAAAATTTCACTCCTGCTAAATGAACAATTTAAACTTCCGTGTTCAACGCGTCGGAAAACCCAACTCCTCCCGCCCCCGCGACATCATAACAAAATTCTCATCCCCCTCTGACCGTGACAAAGTGTTTTATCAACGCAGTAAACTGAAAGGCACCACAATCTTCGTCAACGAAGATCTCTGTCCAGGTACGACTAAAGCCCGATTACAGCAAATGGACCAGTTTAAAGAAGCCAGGAAACAAGGGAAACACGTGACGTTCAGTCATAAAACCCTTGTTGTGAGGGATCGGGCAAGTGGACACCCGCCAACTCACCCACCTGCTGCACCAACCATCCCAAGCCCTTCGACAACCCCCTCCCCATTGAGGGGGAACTAGCCACTGTTGCTATCACCTGAGAAGTTTCCCCCCCCCCTGCCGGCCAACTCGAGTACTACATGTCTACCCTCTGTGGTGGAAACCAGCAACCCTCATAGCCGAGTGACAGGCGAACCTCCCACTCTATCTGGGAATCACCCTCAACAGTACCGGTCATCCTAATTCTGTTGGTTGTAGCACTTGTGAGTACGTTACCTTCCCACTATTATAATTTTCATAGATCTTCCTTTTTCACACGTCAGTGACCCAGAGTTCTTACTGTTCCTTAATCAGTATCAATGTTCCCACAATGATGATGCTAGTGTCATTCCCATAGATGTGCTAGATCGTATGTGTTACACCCTATTTACCCATGGTGTCGACACAATACTCCCTCATATCGATCCTGATGCCTTTCTACAAAAGTCACTGGGTTACACCAACCCAAACTGTAACTATTACTTTCCTGACTCTCTCGAGTTTAGTTCCAGTCTTCTCCTACCTCATTCCTTCTCCTTGATTAGCCATAACATCAGCAGTATTCCCCTTCATCTAGATACCTTTTTAGATCAGGGTTTATCTTCTACAGTATTGCCCACAAATTTGATGTACTTGGGTTCTGTGAGACCAAACTCACTCACGATATTGACCATTTGTATAACATTCCTAATTATAATAGACACTGCGTCAATACGTCACGACACAGTGGTGGTGTCGTCCTATATGTTTATATCAAGTATAACACTTCTGTAAGAGATGATTTAAAGGTTCAGGAGAAGTACATGGAGAGTGTTTTCATTGATTTACGTAACGACACACGAAATATCCTCGCAGGAGTAATCTGCAGAAGACCCCACACTAATGTAAGAATTTATTTTTATCTATTTTCGGAGCTTATCACTATCATAAGTTCAGAGAGGAAACGTTGCGACATTGCAGGAGATTTCAACCTTGATTTATTAAAATCATAAACCGACACCTCAGTATCAGACCTTCTTGCTACCTGTCATTCTAAACTCTTCGTCAACACCATAGCCAAACCCACTAGAGTAACTGCCACCTCTGCCACTGTGATAGATCATATCTGGACTAACAAAACTCCTAACAATCTTGCAAGTGGAATTATTTATAACAATATCTCATAACACTTCCCAATTTTTCCCATGTATAAAACAGCCACAAGACCTGAAAGGTCTATTAGAGTCTCATTACAATACAGAGACTACTGCACCGACAACATGCTCCTTTTTGAAAACAACCTAATGAAGGCTAACTGGGATCTTGTCTATGCCTCCGATAACCCTAACGTAAACAACTGCAGCTTTTCTTGCATCTTCAATGCTTGCTTTGATAAATCCTTCCCGCTCAAGACTAAGTAAGTGAAAACTGTATCCATTTTCAAACCCTATATCACAAGTGATATTAAGATAATGATAAAAGAAAAACACAAACTCCAAAGGAAATTTGCAAAAAGACCCATAACTTTCGGTGATACTTACCGAAGTATCAGAAATAGAGTAACTCAAGCAGTTAGAAATGCCAGACGAAACTATTATATAAATAAGCTCCAGTCAGCATCAGGCTACAGTAAGAAAACCTGGAATGTCATAAATTCTATTCAGAACAGGAACACTCAGCCTTCGGCCCCCCCACTCAGCTTTTATGATAAATGATTCAGTTGTAACGGAACCCTCCATCATTGCCAACCACTTCAATGAATATTTTATTAATGTTGGCAAAAATCTTGCAGAGAGCATCCCTGATCACCATGAGAAATTTAGAACCTACCTGCTAATCAGACAGCAAAATGAGCTGTTCTTATCCCCTGTCACAGCAGATGAAGTACTGGCCATCATAAGAATGTCCAAAGATGCAGCAGCAGGTGAAAACAATATACCAATGAGCATCATTAAGGAAGTAGCCCACTTATTACTACCTGTTCTCCTACACATTTGTAAATCCTCCTTCACTAGTGGTGTCTTTCCGGATAAACTGAAAATTGCTAAAGTTCACCCTGCATAAAAAAATCTGGGGACAAAGGTCTCTTCAAGAATTACCGCCCCATATCAGTCCTCCCAGCCTTGAGTAAGATACTGGAAAAGCTAGCATGTAATAGCTTAAATTCCTTCTCCAATGCCAATAACATCTTTACAGACTCCCAGTTTGGAAATCGAGCTAGAAGGTAGGCTGAGAGTGCTCTGCTATCCTTTACTCATGACATCTTAAATTCCTCTGATGACAGTCAGTTCACAGTCGGTATATTCTTGGACCTCTCTAAAGACTTCGATACTGTCGATCATACCATCCTCCTTTCAAAGCTTGAACATTACGGGGCCTGTCCCACAATTGGTTTACCTCATATCTGTCCAACAGGATGCAGTATGTCTGCTATAATAATCACCAATCTGACTCCTCACCAATCTTGTATGGGGTCCCCCAAGGTTCCATTCTCGGTCCAGTACTGATTTTGTTGTACATAAACGACATAGTCCACGCCAGCACACTCATAAAATACAACATATTTGCAGACGATAGTAATCTCTATGCCAGCAACTCAGACCTTCATTCCGTGATGAGAACTATGAACATTGAATTGACTAAAGTCAGGACCTGGGTAATACGTAATAAACTGACCTTAAACCTTGAGAAAACCCACTACAGTCCTCAAACGCGAACAAAATACTAAAATCCTCGGAGTTATTGTTGATGAGAAACTAACTGGAGAAACCATATACAAGCCATTTACAGTAAAGTCAATAAACAGTGAGGTATCATGTATCACACTCGACAGTCACTCACTCTCACAGCAATGAAAGAAATCTATCATGATCTTGTTTACCAACACCTGATACACTGGCACACACTATGGGGGCCTCTGGCTCTTCAAAAACATAATCTCTGGTTACTGCACAAAAGAGAGTTGTCCGGACAATGACCTACTTGAAAAAAAAACAGATCACACAAAAGAAAAATTTGCAATATTGAAAATTTTATTATTCGAAGATATTAACACCTGCTGCTGTGCCCTTTTTGTTTATAAATCTATCAATCACTTGCTTGACAATAATTATTTCCAGTTCCGGAATAATCAGAGATATAACTTAAGGCACCCAGAGCAACTAAGGCCACCCCCCATGCATTCCTCTCAGTCGCACACCTCCATAAAATATCAGTGTGAAGGTGTGGAACAACTTACCCCCACCCATCCGAGCAAAGACTACGCTCCCTTCCTGTAAATCATCTCTTAAAAAATATCTGTTGTCTAAGGATTAATATGTCTTGTAACACTTATATATTTACAGTATCTGCTTTTAGTGTACCATCAAAACCGTTTTATCGGAAATTATCATGTAAATAGATTAGTAATTACCATTGCAATAAACATAATTGACAACTAGACATAATCCTGAAAGCTCTGTCCTCTTGTTCAACCTTATTACTGTACAACCCATGTTGTACTGCTCCCCCATTATACTTATGTTTTTTTTCAATTCCACTGTAATTTATGTATATGTAAATAAATAAAAAATAAACTAAAAGCCAAATTAAATGATAAAATTAATAAATATTGAAGTGATAACCGTGGTAACATTATGAGATGTTCTTATTACTACCATGTTATTGTACTATTCCAGATGATACTAAATATTACATAATACTTCCTTGAGATAAATGTATAGTATATATCAGGTGCCTCAAAGAGAGCTCAGGTTCTCAACTGGCTCGGCCATGTTAATATTGTTATTATTATCCACTCTGCATCTGTGATATTCTGGCTAAATAAACTGTTTCAATTCAATTCAATTCACTTCAAACACTGGAGCACTTTAGCTTTCGTCTTTATTTAGGACATCTTTAGAGGCAGTGTTTAATTTTTCCTGTATTTTATATATATATATATATATATATATATATATATATATATATATATATATATATATATATATATATATATATATATATATATATATATATATATATATATGCTGATAACCACATGAAAGAAAAACACCAGTTCCCAAGCGCTGTAATGATCTTCAGGGGTTAGATTTCTCATCAACTATCAGCATATACCTATCACTATGATTTATTTATATATATATATATATATATATATATATATATATATATATATATATATATATATATATATATATATATATATATATATATATATATATATATATATATCTATATATATAGTGCTAACCACAAGGAAACAAGAAAACACGAAGTTCCCAAGCGCTTTCGTGTAATTCGCATCTTCATGGGTGAGTACAGATAGAAAAAAAATACTTTACAAGGCTAATGTATACAGTAGAGGAGAGTGAGATCACGTCCCTAGGGGACCGTAGGTGTCCACAATGGTCCGGTCATTAGGCACTGCCTAATAGGCAGTGACCCTACAAATTTTCATAAGCACAGCAGCCGTCTGTAGTCAAGTCATAGGGTAAGAGTCCCAACCTTCTCGCCTGGTTACAAATCTTTTTAATTACATAATTATCGAGTTTGTACATACCATTACTAAAATTCAAGTTGACGAATTCGTATGTTTAATGAGACTAGATTCTATAATGTTCCTACTGACAATTGAATTACAAGGTAAAATTGAGGAGGCATTATCCCAGTCAATGCAATGCGTATTATCTCTCATATGAACAAACAGAGCATTGGATTCCTGGCCTGTCCTAACACTATATTTATGTTGTTTAAGTCTAGTTACAAGATCTTTACCTGTCTGGCCTAAGTAGAACATATTACATTCCTTGCAAGGAACCTTGTAAAAGCAGCTGCCTGCATTGTTGGGGAGTTCTTGATTAACATTTGTTTTACAGTGGATGAGTTTTTAAATGCCACATTAACGTTCCATGTTTTCAGCTGTAAAGGAATTTGAGATAAATTTTTGTGAAATGGTAATACTAAGAGATTCTTATGGTCATGGGTGGGCATAGGATCGGTTATATAAAAAGATTTCTTAGTAGTGTTAAGGCATTTGTCTAAAAAAGATCTAGGGTACTTAAGGTTCAAGCCAATATTATAGATATATTTATATTCATCATCAATGAATTCCAGACTACAAATTCTCAAAGTATGTAAAAACATTGATGAAAATACTGACTTTTTGACTCTATTATGGTGGGCAGAATAATAATGAATGTATGAACACACATTAGTAGGTTTCCTATAAATACTGAACTTAAATGTGTTACCTATTCTGTGGATCAGACAGTCTCGGAAAGGTAATTTGCAGTCATGCCCTAATTCCACAGTGAATTTGATCGAGGGGGCTAAGTTGTTAACATAAGAACATAAGAAAATAAGGATTCTGCAATAGGCCGGTTGGCCTGTGCATGGCAACTCCTGTCGAAAGTTACTACCACTCTCTATCATCGATGAATCTATCTAGCCTCCTTTTAAACCTTTCCAGCATTCCAGAACTTACTACAAAGTTGCTAAGCTTGTTCCATTCGTCCACCACCCTATTTGTGAACCAGTTCCTTCCTATCTTCCTCCTAAACCTAAACTTATTCAGCTTGAATCCGTTGCTACGAGTCCTATCCTGCTCGGATATTATAAGAACTTTATCTATATCGCATTTATTGATTCCTTTCACCCACTTAACTACTTCTATCATATCTCCCCGCACTCTTCGTCATTCTAGGGAATGCAAGTTTAGTTTCTTTAACCTATCTTGATATGGAAGGTTTCTAAGTCCCGGAATCATTTTCGTCATTCTTCTCTGCACCGACTCCAGTGAATTGATATCCATTCTATAAAAAGGGCACCAGAACTGAACCGCATAATCAAGGTGTGGCCTGACTAACGAAAGATATAGTTGCAATAAGGCCTCTGCACTCTTATTACTTACACTTCTAGATATAAAACCTAATACTCTCTTTGCCTTATTTCGAACATTAACGCACTGTTTTCTAGGCCTTAGGTCCGGGCTTACAAGTACCCCTAAGTCTCTTTCACAAGTCGAACTCTCCAGGTTGGTGTCGGGTTTTTTTTTTTTTTTTTTTAGGTTAAGGTGGGGAATGGAAGGAAGTCATGCTGGGGCTCAAGGCACAGGCAGACATGAGGGATAGAGAAGTCACAACATATAGTCGTGGGGGGAAAGGTTGGAAAAGAAGTTTAATGAGTTAAACAAAGGGGGACGACACCCCTTGTTTTACATATTGCAGAGTTTGTTGGCTAACTAAGCTAACCTAGGATTTAGGATGAGGTTGCACAATGGTTATTTTAGTAGACAATGACTAGATTGATTTTACAATTACAAGTTTATTAAAATCTTATGCTGTATTACGATATGGACTCACTAGATTGTGACTTGTTAAATGTGAATTTATATCATCTAAGTTTCAATCTAAGGAGGATCACTGTGGCGGACATAGATGGGTCGCGGGTTGGGTTGTTGTAGTACAGGCAGACTCCGGTGCCACCAGGCGTGGGGTCGCCCTCCGTTGATGTCTTCCCCGCGTAGGTGGTCTGGGCTGTGAGGGTCGTCCAGGAGCTTGTCCCAAACCTTCTTCCCTATGCGATGGAACTTGACGTTGAGGGCCTCTGCTTTATTTCTTAGATGGATGGTTTCCACTGTCTCCTAGTAGGGTGGGGCTTGGCCACTGGCCTATCTCAAACACTTGTTTTGGAAGCTCTGTAGTTGTTGTAGTCTAGTCTTCCCAAGTGTGACGAGTGGTATAGATGGGTACTCCAACACAGGCCTCACCAGCGCCTTGTACAGGTGAACTTGCATCCTCTCAGGCATCAGTTTAAAACGGTTTAATATGGTTGCGGCAACTTTGGCTTTATTTAGTCTGTCCTTCACGTGGGGAATGATGCCCGTCCGAGAGATAATGAGGCCGAGCAACCTGCCTTGTTTAGAGTACTCAATCTGTCCGCTGTTATCTTTCTGTTAGCATTAAGGTGGGATTCCCTTTCCTGTGACCGACTGTCCGCTGCTCGCTCCGGCGGCTCATGCGCTAGGCCACGGTAGGACGCCACACTCCGGGAGGAGACACATTGTCTCATTGTTCAGTCCCCAAAACTTCTTCTTCCATCAATAGTTCATTAACGGTGTATGTAAGTTCCACCATGTTTTTCACTACAACGGTAAAGCAAATAATATTTTTTTAGCATTAAACTGCTATTATTTTATTGTCTAATCATCACTACATATAACACCATCCATCATCACTACATATAACACCACCCATCATCACTACATATAACACCATTCATCATCACTACATATAGCATTATCCATCATCACTACATATAACACCAACCATCATCACTACATATAACACCATCCATCAACACTACATATAACACCACCTATCATCACTACATATAACACCACCTATCATCACTACATATAACATCATCCATCATCACTACATATAACACCATCCATCATCACTACATATAACACCACCTATCATCACTACATATAACATCATCCATCATCACTACATATAACACCAACCATCATCACTACATATAACACCATCCATCATCACTACATATAACATCAGCCATCATCACTACATATAACACCACCCATCATCACTACATATAACACCACCCATCATCACTACATATAACATCAGCCATCATCACTACATATAACACCATCCATCATCACTACATATAACACCATCCATCATCACTACATATAACATCAGCCATCATCACTACATATAACACCACCCATCATCACTACATATAACACCACCCATCATCACTACATATACCATCAGCCATCATCACTACATATAACACCATCCATCATCACTACATATAACACCATCCATCATCACTACATATAACATCAGCCATCATCACTACATATAACACCACCCATCATCACTACATATAACACCATCCATCATCACTACATATAACACCACCCATCATCACTACATATAACACCACCCATCATCACTACATATAATAACATCCATCATCACTACATATAACACCATCCATCATTACTACAGATCGGTAAAGTAGATTCCGAAATTCTCCTGCGGACACTGAAACACATACCTCTTTGTTATATATATATATATATATATATATATATATATATATATATATATATATATATATATATATATATATATATATATATATATATATATATATATATATATATATATATGTTAGCGGGAGAGAAAAGGAGAGAAGAGAAGACAGGAATGCTGCGTTTAGCACGTTGCAGGTGTGACGTGAAGTTCTTAGAACAATTTTTTTAGGGGGGTCATATGCATGTTTTTCTCAGCAC
The DNA here is from genome assembly GCF_018991925.1 of Homarus americanus. Taxonomy (NCBI): domain Eukaryota; kingdom Metazoa; phylum Arthropoda; class Malacostraca; order Decapoda; family Nephropidae; genus Homarus; species Homarus americanus. Next base: position 24,356 of record NW_024718829.1, read on the forward strand.
ATGAGGACAGTGCTGTCTTTTTTTAGGGGGGTCGATTGTAATATTCAGAAATTTCAGAGTAATTTCAAACGCCGCGCCATTGGCGATACTGAGTTTTCAAGGTCGTCTGAGGGAAGAGAGCGCTCCCAGCACATAGCGAGAGGTTGTGGAACTAGGCCTATATGACTTAAATGTAATTCACGGAGTTAATAAAGACGAATTATGAAATTAAATATCAGTTATTAAATTAAAAATAATTATAGATCGTTTCCCAGTCTGAAAATGTTGCGTACGTCCTAATTAAGCTGTTAATCGTCTGGTAAATAAGTCACTCCTGGAAAGCGTGAACCAGTGAGCAAGCGTGGCTGGGGAGCTGTGAGAAAGGTCAAGGACCACCTCTGTGCTGTACCCAGGAGAGACGGATCGCGTGACCTGGTTCCTTCGTTTATTTAACATCAGTATTAACAAGTAAGTTTTATTCAATCTCAGACAAAGCTTGATAGGGCGGTAGGAACAAACGGTGATGTGAGACAATAGCTAACAGCCCGGGTTTCTCAGGGTTCTGTAGACCCCACGTGGTATGATAACGTCCACTGGCGGTATGAGACACGAGTGGTGAAGCGAGCTGTATGACCGTCCACTGACCTGGGTTTGAGCCACCTGTTGAGTATGGTGAGAGTTGGAGTGAACCCAGCTGTCTGGGTGCCCAACTAACGACGTGACGATCGTTTGGGGTCATCAACTCTCCTCTACCTCGGCTCACAATCCCACATATCTTCAAGCAGCTTAGTGAAAACCTTTTACTAACGGGAAGCTAAAGCTTCTCTCAACTGTACAAGGTCTGAGTGGCTCACTCCCTTCCGTTTCATGGATGTACTGGGGGTAAAGTGAAGCCAGCTGAGTGATACAGGGTCACACACTGGGACCAGGAGTCCAGTGGAACTTAGAGGTACATTTCCAAGGTTGAGAAAGGCTGGTTTGGGCCTTAAACTACGGGTGCCTGTTGGTTGTGCCTTAAAAAACTACGGAGTGCAGGTGGAATCTATGTGTTAGGTCAGGAAGCAGGGTTCACGGGTATTGGTGGATTCAGTAACTTCTTAATAATAGTGATAATTTTGTGTGTAGTTAATACCATTTTCTCAGTTACTGATATTTTCTTGATGTGTGTAGTTTAATATTTCTTAAATAATTTGGATAGTATTCTTTTTCAATGTTTGTGTCACTAACGGATGCCAGAGAAATGAGGAAACTGTTTTTCAAATGAGGTTTCTCCATGCTGTTGTGAGTGATACTGTGATTTAGTTCCATTAATGCATTTAATATGTCTTTATAATTTCAATCTCAGGTATAACCTCTGTTCCCCAGAGTAGTGTTTAAGTTAGGTTAGGAAGTGTGCATCTGTTGGGGTAAAATAATTTTGTTGAGTGCCCTGAAGGACTAGTCAGGGTGGAGTTAATAAGTTCTTTTTTTTTACCATTTTCTCAGTGCTTGATATAATTTTGTTGAGTGCCCTTAAGGCCTATTCATGGTGGATTTAATAATTTCTTATTTTATTACCATTTTCTCAGTGGTTGATATTATTTTGTAGAAAGCCCTTAAGGCCTGTTTCATGTGTGCAAGCAACACTTCGTAATACTTTCAATTTATTGTTGTCTAAGTTTCTAATACTTTCAATATCATGTATAACTGTTTTTTACCAGAGTAGTGTTTTTAGTTCAGGTTAAGAGGTGCGCATATGTTGGTGTACCGTTATTTGATTGTGTCTCTAGTGTTGGAGGGATTATAAGTGTCTAAATTTTTACAGTGTGTCTCATTCATCCCAATCACAGACGCTATCCTTCCACGGGTCACGGAGAATTCATTTTGTTAGTAAATTTAAGTGTTCTTGTGCTGGCTCGGGATTTTTCTCCAAGGGGGCGCTTCCACTGCAATTACCATCTAATAATATTTAAAAAAACCCAAGACAAGTGAGAAATAAATGTCCATTAATTCCGACCGGTTACACACACACACACACATATATATATATATATATATATATATATATATATATATATATATATATATATATATATATATATATATATATATATATATATATATATATATATATATGCAAGTAAATCAAAGTAGGTGAGCGTGATTCAGGTATATGTTGATAACCACAAGGAAAAGAATACACAAAGTTCCCAAGCGCTTTCGTGTAATTCACATCTTCAGCGGAGAGTACAGACTAATGAGAAGTACAAAACAAGGTATATATATATACAGGGGAGGGTGAGATCAAGTTCACAGTGGTCAGGTATAAGTAATGACCCCGCTAATCTTCAAAAAAAGCACGGCAGCGGTCGGTAGTCAGGTCGGGGGGTAAGCTGACCCAACCTTCTCACCTGGTTACACATCTTCTTAATTACGAATTTAATATAATTTGTACATACCATTACTCAAATTCATGTTGACGAATTCGGTATGAATAATGAGACTAGAGTCTATAATGTTCCTACTTTCAATTGAATTACAAGGTAATATTGAGGAGGCATTATCCCAGTCAATGCAATGCTTATTATCCCTCAAATGAACAGAGAATTGGATTCCTGGCCTGTCCTAACACTATATTTATGTATTTTAACTCTAGTTACAAGATCTTTACCTGTCTGGCCTAAGTAAAACATATTACATTCATTACAAGGAACCTTATAAATGCAGCCACTTGTATTGTTGGGGGAGTTCTTAATTAACATTTGTTTAACAGTGCATGAGTTTTTAAATGCCAGATTGACGTTCCAGGTTTTTAGTTGTAAAGGAATATGAGAAAATTTTTTGTGAAATGGTAATACTAAGAGATTCTTATGGTCATGGGTGGGCTTGGGATCAGTTCTATAAAAATATTTCTTAGTTATGTTCAGGCATTCGTCTATGAAAGATCTAGGGTATTTAAGGTTCAAGCCAATATTATAGATATATATATATTACTCATCAAGGAATTCCGGACTGCAAATTCTCAAAGCACGTAAAAACATTGTTGAAAATCCTGACTTTTTGACTCTATTATGGTGGGTAGAATAATAATGAATGTATAGACACACATTAGTAGCTTTTCTA
>NW_024718830.1:0-30899 GCF_018991925.1 Homarus americanus
TCGGTATTACTTCGTTCCAGTTACGTATTGTAGGCCTCTCCATACAGTGTACTTTAGACTAACATAACTAATATTTAACATTTAACATTTAACATTTAACATTGAACTAACATCTTAGTAAGAAAAAAAAAAAAAAAAAATGTGACTACCCTCAGCTACAGGACCTGGGCGGGCTCACTAACTCAAAAAAAAAAAAAAATATATATATATATATATATATATATATATATATATATATATATATATATATATATATATATATATATATATATATATATATGTATATATATATATATATATATTAATAATACTAATAATAATAATAATGTGATTACCCTCTCAGTTATATCAGCCAGGAAGAAGTAATTGAACCACCACCTGCCTCAATATACACATTTCTACATAAAACATTACTAGAGGAATAAAGATGAGAGTGACCAACCAGCTCCACTAAGAACCTGGCAGGCCTCTCCATACAGTGTACCTTTAGACTAACACAACTAACACTTAACTAACACCAAAAAAAAAAAAAAAAAAAAAAAAAAAAAAATGTGACTACCCTCCCAGTTACACAAGGACCTGGGCGGGCTCACTAACTCCAACAATAACAAAAATAATAATAATAAGCAGCATTATATAAATAAACCAATATTAATACAAAGGTCTGACGACCCAAGGGAGCAGAACAAAGACAAAACACCAATAAGAAAGATGAAGCGATCTGGTTGAGCCCAGATTCTTTCTACCCCTACTGTATTTCAGTTTCACCACTTTTTCTTCAATTCCTAATAATCTTCTTTCACCTCTTAACTAATGACTTAGTATCGTATCGTGAAGTCCATTCTACCTAGAGCCCTGCAACACACAACACCTCCTCTAAAGAAGCTCCTGCACAGCAACTCCTCTACCACACAGCAACTTCCCAGCACCAGACTGTTTGTATATAATATATTTATATAAGAAAACCACCATTAAGAGTTTCCCTTCTCCAAACCATCCTGAGTGCGAGACGTGATAACGTTAACACTACAAATGGTGACCCCAGGAGAAACTCACTCACACAGGGTGGAGGAGAAACGGATCACTCTCCCAGTCTTCAATCACAACATTGAAGACTGGCTTATCCACATGGAGGCAGCTCTCATCGGCTCAAAATCTACAGACAAACAGAAGTACGTCGCCCTGGTCTGTTTCCTGTCCACAGAAGTCGCCACACAAGTTGCAGAAGTCATCACCAACACTCCAGCTGACAACAAATTCGCAGCTCTACGAGATGCTCTCAAGAGGCGATACCAGCGGCCTCACATTAGTCTCCTGCAAGACCTATCCGGTCTCTCCCTCGGCAACTCAACGCCTGCACGTCTCTGGGACGAGATGCGGAGACTGAACTCCCGCCACACAGACAGGCTTCCTGACACTATCCTGCGCCAGCTTCACACTCAGAAGCTTCCTGTAGAAGTTCGTCTCGTCCTCTCAGCATTGGACTAATCTACTACCTCGGCGACCTATGCAGCCACAGCAGAGAGAGTATTCCACGAATACACTGCTGTGCGCCATGCTGCCGCGAACAACACTGTGGCCACACCATCACTTAGCTCCGGTCTCGTCAACCAGATCAACGCTCCTCAGAGAAGTAGTATTCTACCCGACAAACAAGACTTGAGGGACCTGCTACAATCTCTACACCGCAGGATGGACACCCTCGAGCAGCTCTGCTCCTCCATGCCTGCTGCTGCTCATGTTCCTGCCCCACTCACTGTGTCCTACAAACCCCAGCATCCCCGTCCTGCCTCAGACCCCGCCGCCAGCCACAGCATAGTGTACCTACCTCCTGTTGGTACCATCAACGTTTTTGTGCTAATGCTAGACGCTGCGAGGCTCCCTGCAACTACACGAGGAAGCGACATCGACGGGGATTAGTAGACGCCATAACCTCCATTATTATCAAGCAGCATATCTCACGCCTTACTTCTGACCTTGACCACTTCGCTCCTGCTGCCCATCACGACCTACTGCAAACACTACGACAGGCAGTGTCTGCATTCAAGGCTACTGCCCCACGCCAGCCTTCCCATCGCCCTAAAAACATTCATCCCTCCCCTCCGCCGCCAGTCTGCCCACCATTGCCGCTTACAGCACCACCTCGCCCACAACATTTCTGGGTACCCTCTTTTCATCCTCAGGTACCTACTGCTCCTGACGTGGACCCTGCTCCTGATGAGGGTCCTGCATCCGGCCCAAATGACCCAGATACCCCACCCGGCACCCCTGAGGACTTTGCACCTGTCGCGAGAGAATCACCACATTCCTCCACAACTCTCCTTCTCCCTCTGCTTCTCCCACAGATCTCGTGTCCCTAGACAGAGTCGTCACCCGTAGCAACCGAGTGGTCCACACCCCAACCGTTATGTCTCACATGTGGAATACAGCCTTGCCGACAAGTTTCCTGCAGCGCTCGGAGGGGAGGGGGAGTATTGTAGTGGATACTCTCCCCTACAACTGCCACTGGCGTTAGTCGCTGATCAGCCGATCCCGCGACTAAGTTTCTCTGACAAGCCTAGCCGCCTAGACTCGCTTCAAGTTTCTCTGACAAGTCTAGCCGTCTAGACTAAGGGGGGTTCGACACCGGCGACGCTTACTTTCGGTTTTACTTCCGGTGGACGTGTATATAAGCTCACAGCCTCTCATTCTACCTAGAGTCCTGCAACACGCAACACCTCCTCTAAAGAAGCTCCTGCACAGCAACTCCTCTACCACGCATCAACTTTCCAGCACCAGTCTGTTTTGTATATAATATATTTATATAAGAGAACCACCATTAAGAGTTTCCCTTCTCCAACCCATCCTGAATGCAAGACGTGATAACGTTAAAACTACACTGAACTTAACATGCAGGGAGGGAGTAAGTCTTTCCTTTAAAAAAATACTGACAAACTTAAACTTCAGGGAGAATCCACAGAGCGGCACTTGCGAAATGCATGGGGTATATCTGGACAGGATTCTCTCTGTTTAGAGCATGTCTTCTCTCACAGAGGGACTATTCCTGTTTACACCAACGGCTCTAATTCGGATGCAGGGATGGAGGGCTCCTCAGTTATCAGGTGGCTCACTTTCCTCACACACACACACACATAAGTTCTTTATTTTTCTTATTTTATAGTTTATATTATATTATCTTTATTTATAAGCCATATTAGAGTATTCTAATGATTTTTCTACAACTTTTAAAGCATTAGTGCTCCAGAAATGGTTGTGAAATGTGGCACAGTGTAATAATAATACAGCAATAATAATTAACGGTTTATTGAAAGAGCATGGCAGCCGGAAGGCTGAAAATATACAGTTACATAATTGGGAAATGGGTCACTTGATTGACAAATAATATACAAGTAACATAAGTGATACAAATATGATATATAATAACTAAGTGGGGAGAAGGTTATACTACAGGGCATTTCAACACAGTGCAAAAAGGTAATATTGTCTGGAAATGAATGCACTGGTTGATTACGAATTGTTGATAATTTTTACAATGGTTGGGAGTTGGCTGTTCTTATTGCGATCAGTACGTGCTCATGTGGGCTGGATGCGGTTGTGGTGTCGAAAAGCAAGTCGTGGGTGAGGGATCTCAGGTGGAAGTAGAAGCAGGTGCCGAGGATGGTGCAGAAGCTTCTCACCAAATTTGCAGATGAGGTCGTGGTGATGATCAGAGAGAACTGAGAGGACCAGTGTGTTGAGCGCTTCTTGATATGCGGAGTAGGAAGGGGAGAGAATAATCTTGCATGCTCTCTTATGCACATTTTTCAGGTGTTTACATTGTGTGGCATTTAGGGAGGAAGACCAAGCAGGTGAGGCATAGGTGAGCTTGGGAAGTATGAATGTTGAGTAAACACTGAGAAGGTCGGGGGCAGGAACTCCAAGGGACTTGAGTCAGCAGAGGAGAAAACTGTAGTATTTGACAACTGTACTGGCGTTTGTTTTCCAATTTAGTTTGTTATCTATAGTAATGCCAAGGAACTTGGTGGAGTCCACAATATGGAGTGTGTTGGGGCCCAAAGTAATGGAGGGAGGTGGGACAAGATCGGAGAAGATGTTGATGAAAATAATATCAGCTTCCTCTTCACAGCTCCTCATTGGCCTCATTGACCATATTTGCAAAGTTGTGCAACACAACACATCAGAATTGATATACGAATCCTACTAAAGTACAAATTTATTGTACTGTATTCAGAAAGGGATCCCTGTGCAGCTGCACTCCTTATTTTTTTCTTATTTAAAGTTTTATATTATACTGCATTTTCTTTATTTCTAAGTCACATGAGAACATTGGAATACACTTACAATTTATATTTGCTTATTTAAGATAATTGACAGAGGGTTCAGTAGAGGATTTGGGTTATAAAATATAGGTTGGTAACACAAGACTTTATAAACCCTCTCACGCACGAAATAGTTTTAAGTTTACTAGTTCAAAGATCACAGCTCTGAGGCCCCCAGGGCAGATTTCTCATATGACCAATAATTTTTAAAAAAAAATTGCATAAAACCTATTTCTCAAATGGTAAAGAAAAAAATTATTATTTTTGTGCCTATGTTTTCTTTTCTTTCTTTTATCCTCTTCACCACTGATCGGCTCGTTAGCCGCTTGGGCGATCGGTCACGTCTCTGATTACTTTTCCTTTTCTTTAATTCTCTTCACCAAAAGATCGGCTCGTTAGCAGCTTGGGCGATCGGTCACGTCTCTGTTAATCACTGTTGGCAAGTACTGGGCATGCACCGGCTCCTGAATGTCCCTGAACCCGCTCCAGTGTTGGTCAAGTCTTGTCTTGAAAGAGCTCACACTCGGTGCCGTCACAACACTTTCTGACAGATTGTTCCAAGAGTTCACAACCCTCACAGTTTTCTGGACTTGCGGCTTCTTCAATCTTGAGCTGTGACCCCTTGTGGGGCGAGCGTCCACCAGCTCCAAGTAAGGACACTCGACTGAGTACTGCCCCCTGAGATGCTTATACACCTCAACTAGGTCACCCCTTGCCCGTCTGTAGTATAAGCTAGGCAAGTTCAGGCGCTCCAATCTCTCAAGGTAGCTGAGGTGCCGAAGTGCAGGCACTAGTCTGGTGGCCCTCCCTTGAACATTTTCAACCAACTAACAGTCCCTACCATATCTCGGGGACCAGTTCTCGGGGTGACAGTATCTCGGGGTGACAGTACTTCTTCTCGCAATGGCTGAGAACTTCAGTTCGAGAACTTCAGCTCATTGTCAACGTACACACCTAGGTCCTTTTCACATTCAGTCTCAAATAGTGCAGTTTCTTCATCCCGTTGAGACATATTATAAGCCTCCTTACCCTTGGTACGCCCCAGGTGCATCCTCTTACACTTCGTGACATTGAATCTCAGTCGCCATTTCTTCGACCATTCTTGGAGCTCACAGGGATCCCTCTGCAGCTGTTCACAGTCCGCTTGGTTCTTGATTTCCCGAAATAACTTGGCGTCATCCGCAAACATTTGTATGGAAGAGTGTACAGCATCAGGCATGTCATTTATGAAACAAACAAACAACAGCGGGCCCAATACCCTGCTTGTGACAGGAACAGATGATGATTTCGTGCCATTAACCACCACACACTGCTTGCGGTAATGTAGAAAATCTTCTACCTGAATATAAGCTAGGAATTTTCCCTGACTTCCGTACCCTTCCAGTTTGTTTTTCAGCCTTACATGGTGTACACTGTCGAAAGCCTTGGCAAAATCTAGTTATATATTGTCGATATTACCACCCCGTTCCAGAATATGGGTCCAAATATCCAATACCTTGAGCAATTGTGTTAAGCAGGAGCGCCTCGGCATAAAACCGTGTTGGCAATCCTTTACAAGGTTATTTCGAAGTACATGTTCCATCGCGGAACCTTGTATATTTGCTGGTCAGGCTCACCGGTCTATAGTTGTTAGTGGAGAGACGATCGCCCTTCTTGAAGATAGGATTCATATAGCCATTTTCCAATCACTGGGGACCTTTTGTTCATCCAGGCATTTACAAAACAGGATCTTCAGGGGCTCTGCATGCTCGTTGCACAACTCTCTTAGCACTCTGGGATGCACCATGTCAGGGCCGGGACTCTTATGAACCTTTAGCCTGGACAGTTTATTTCTAATACCCTCTTCTGTGAACACAATGTGGGTCGGTGCTGTGTCGAACCGTCTGTCCTCAAACGCAGGGAGGTTAATCACATCCTCTCTTTTGAACACCGAGGAAAAAAAGCTGTTCAATGCCTCAGCTTTATCCTGGTCAGATGCATAACTATAATCTTCAAGCCTCAGGTCTGATACTCCTACTCACGGTTTTACTTTCGACTTTGCATAGCGGTAAAACGCCTTTGGGTTTGACTTGACCTCGCTTGCAACCAGCCTCTGGAACTCCTTTTCTCGTCCTCGGCAGCGGACTACTCTACTACCTCGGCGACCTATGCAGCCACGGCAGACAAGTATTCCACGAATACACCGCTGTGCACCATGCTTCCGCAGACAACTCAGCGGCCACACTTTCAGTTTCCTCCGGTCTCGTCAACCAAATCAACGCTCCCCAGACGAGTAACAACACACAAGACATGAGGGGCTTTCTACAGTCCCTACTCCGTAGAATGGACTCCCTCGAGCAGCTCTGCTCCTCCAAGCCAGTAGCTGCTCCTGTTCTCCCCACGCACTGTGTCCTACCAATCCCAACACCCTGTCTTGCCTCAGACGCCGCCGCCAGCCCCCAGCACAGTGTATCTACCTCCTGTTGGTACCATCAACGTTTTGGTGCTAACGCTAGACGCTGTAAGGCTCCCTGCAACCACACGACGAAGCGACATCGACGGAGACTGGTAGGTGCCATAACCTCCGACACTATCAAGCAGCACATCACACGCCTTACTTCTGACCTTGACCACTTCACTCCTGCTGCCCGTCACGACCTACTACAAACACTACGACAGGCAGTTTCTGCATCAAAGGCTACTGCCCCGCCAGCCTTCCGTCGCCCTGAACACATTCATCCTGCCCTCTGCCGCCAGTCTGCCCAACATTGCCACTTAGCACCACCTCGCCCACAACATTTCTGGGTACCCTCTTTTCATCCTCAGGTACCTACTGCCCCTGACGTGGACCCTGCTCTGATGAGGATCCTGCAGCCGGTCCTATGGACCCAGACACCCACCCGGCCCCTGAGGACTGTGTACCTGCTGCGGGAAAGCACCACATTCCTCGCCTGTTCAACCTTCTCTCCTTCCTCCTTCTCCCAAACCTTCTCCACAGATTCCAGTCACTAGACAGAGTCGTCTCCGTAGCGGCCGACTCATCCACACCCCCCCCGTTATGTCTCACATGTGGGATACAACCCTGCCGACAACAAATCTCCTGCACTGCTCGGAGGGGGAGTATTGTAGTGGATACTCTCCCCTACAACTACAACTGCCGTTTGTTGCTCACCAGCCGATCCTTGTCGAGTTTCCCAGCCAAAGCCTCGTGGTCTTACAGAGCGGGGTCGGCTACCAGCGACGTCTACCTCCTCCTATATAAGCTCCTTAGCCTAGCCGTGAGGCCTTTCTACTCTACTCTCCAGAACCAGCAAGACCTCCCAACAAGCTCCTCACCAAACAGCTCCCTCAGCAAGCTCCTCACAACAGGACCTCTGAGCAAGCTTCTCACCACACAGCAAATCCTCAGCACTGCACTGTACATACAATATATATATACAGAAAACGCATTGTGAGTTTTATTCTTACCTCCATCCTGAGAGATATATTACTTGTACGTACATATGTGAGCCCATACAAAATAGACAAACAAAGAGAACTTTACAACTGGCCACTACAGTACGTTACAATGTCACCACAGCCACACCCCAATTAGAAGGACAGTTTACGGTGAGTCTTGGGTCATGCAACTCGTTAACTTAGGGTGTGGTATGTGGTTGTTGTGGTGTTGTGTTGACGACAGTTTCTACACCTTAAACAAATTCACGCCGAGGTGGCCCTTCGGCCGGCCATCCTCGTTACACGAGGGCAACCATTATTATATTTAAGCCTAAAAGATCGTTATTGGACAGCCATAATTTCGAGAATCGGTTACTTATTAATCTCAACAGAAAGATTTGCAAATAAACGTGTGTAATGCTAAGTGTCTTTTATTTCTATCTTTATTTAACTATTTTATAATTTACTGTGGATTTATTTTAATATTTGAGATAATATTTTTTTTTACTTTTACATTCAGTACTTGAGTACTATGAATGAGATACATTTTACTTCTACTTGAATAACATTTTGCCAATGTAACAATACTTTTACTAAGTAACAAAGCCTGGTGCTCTTTACAGTAACACATAAATATTGTACAAAAAGTAGTACCCCTAGCTATGTATTATTATATATTATTTCTATATATTACCTAATAATTATGTATAAAGCATTACAGAACATGGATAATTCTATGTAATATTCCATTTATTAAACATATTATGTATATAAATTATCATATATTTATACTTTATGTATTCAGCTGTGAATGCTGGCATCTGTACATCCCAGCTGCAGGAAAGTAATACATAGATAGATGTAGAGAGAGAAGACAGAGTCCTCGGCGTGAACGCGAGTTTTCTAAGGCCCTACTGTATATATCTCCCGTATCGCAGAATAGAACCTACTTTTAAATATAACAAGGTTTGTGTATACCCTCAGTAGTATAGAACATTTTGTGGGTATCCGCATACGTCAGATGGCGCAGTGATTATTTCAGTGAGATACAGGGACTGCCTATCCGCCTGACTCTGTTAATGGCGCGTCTTCAGTGTTCTCAGCTTCAGACAGCAAGACCACTACAAGCCCTAGGACTTACAGTGTTGTGAAGTGCTATGCTGTGTACAGTGCTGTGCTGTGAAGTGAAGTTGTTTTTGTGGCGCTGTTGTGTATTTAACTATAATTGTCTGTGCAAGTTAGGGTCAGATGACTAAGGGAGCGGCCTGGACAGGCACGCGGCTTCTCCGTCTCTAGTCTGAGGGTGACTGAGGAACCCGCGCTGACGCTGCCCACCTGCCTCTATTATTGTCTGGCAGCGCGCCAAGTCTCCCTCCCGCCAGGCACACACACACATACAAGCATTCACCTTCTATTTTCTTTTTGTGACTTACTGCAGACTTCTGTAATTCTGTGCATAGATTACGAGGGGCTGACCCGGTCTTTTGAACAGATAGGAGTACAGAAGCAGTCGGTATGTCTCACAGGGATCAAATGACACCCCAGACTTATGGGGTTACGAAGTTTTGCGTGTGGGAGACCTTCCCCACCCACGCCATTTCCACGCCCCCACAGTTACAACGCCGAAGTCACCCACAGAATTTCGCCGTCATGTAGCCAGCTCTCCTGCTATGCATGCGTCCACAGATCTCCGCTAACTGATAAAGTGATGGAAACTTCGACGCCAGGACGATATTGCAAGGAGAGAAGAGGAAGAAATTCGGCAGAAGTCTGAAGACGACGCCATAAAGAGGGAACAACGACGCAGAGAACTAGAAGACACGAGACGGAGATGACCTTTAGAAGAAAGGAAGACTGCTTTTCAGATTGAAGTCTTGATTTCTGTTAGCCCCCACAACGATCTACCGCATAAGATTCGTCTGCTACTACTGACGTTTGATGCGACTAGAGGTACTTTGGTACCTCATTTCCAGAGTCGGAACAACACCTCAAAAGGCTGCAGTACAGACGCCTTCTCTGATGTTCGACGCTTCATCAGATGTTTCGGGAATGGCGTCGACGTTGGCAAGACTACGCAACAATGGTTGACTTATCGTTTATCACAGCCGAAACAAATGATACAGCTTCGTATGTGCTTGTTCCAGAGACACAACATACTCGACACACTTCAAGTGCTCTCCTACGACAACTCTGACGGTAGAGACCGTGTTTCGACAAGTTGCAGGAACATGTCAAGGACAGCGCAACGGAAGGCCTAGACGAAGAGAACTCCTCCAATGTAAACAGCTTGATGGAGAATCTTTGACGCATTTTTTGTAAGGCTCAAAAGGTGTTCAGAGGAAGTTGATGTTTGTCCTGACATCCCTCAGTCTGTAAAGAGACACAACTAAGACAATCATTTAACGTGTCCGAGATGAAGAGCGGTTCTAAGGTCTCATTTCCTCGACCACACTTCCTCCCTTCAAGATGTTGTTACGAGCGTGGATGAAGCCGCCAGGTGTGCGACTTTCAGCTTTACCACAACCTGACCAGGTGAGGGCGGTGTCTTCCTACAGAAAGGGTAAGAAGCAGCAAAGTAACTCCACCCCCTCACCTCCCTCCAGTTACACCTTCAGCAGCAGCTTTAGTATAACAGCTGTGCTGGTGGCTACATCGCTCCAGTGCCCAGCTGCTCAAAGCGCAGCAGTTGGGTGACCGTCAGGGTCACTGGGCCATACAGTCAAGTGCCCTGCTAGCAAAGTTCAGTGCAGACTTTGTGGTCGTGTGGGCCATTATGACAAATGTTGTCGTAAGAAGACACATAAAAGGACACCTAGGATCCAAGAAGTCATCCTCAGGTGCTGGCGCGCCCTCCTTCTGTGCAAGCATCATGACGCGTCCAGTCGTTCCGCCGTCAGTAACATAGTTCCCACAGACACGACGCCCCAGCACATCAATGCTCGTCATTTCTTACGGTAACTCTGTCATCCAGTTCAGATGTTACCTGGACACCGGTGCTGACGTCTCAGTAATTGGTCCACAACATTGCTAAGTTTGGGGAATACCCAGGAGAAACCTACAGCCCTCCTCAGACAACAACAAAATCACAGCCGATGGTTCCAAGATGGCTCCAGCTTTGGGATCTTTCTTGGGCTACCCTACCTTTGGTAAGCAGTCTGCTCAGCCCTCCGGATTGATGTTCATGATGGTATCCCTGACTCGCTTATCATATGGCCATTGTCAAGAGTTGGCTATTTCCAAGTGAATTTCTAAACCCATCTTAAAGGTCACCCAAAACAGGTTGAAGGAATTCCTCTATCTCTACTAACACGTCCCTTCTGACGAAGAGCTTACTCTCTCAAGGAGTTTGCTGACGGTTGGTTAATAAGAAATCTTTAGATCCACACCACTCAACCCGATGGTGGTCCACCTATGAAGATTCATCTTAAAGGATGCTACACCTTTGCTATCCACACCTCGTTTGATTTCCACACGCCTACAAGGAACTAGTTAGACAAGAGAGCTTGACTCATGTTTGCTCAGGGAATCATCAACCGGCCGGAGACGAACCTTCACCTTTGCGCCAATTCTCCTCGCCCCTCAGCTGCCACCTCGTGGTGGAGTATACGGATCACCACCGATCTGTCAAAACTTAACCAGCAAGTTTCCCCTGTCCAGCCCACTCCTTTCACCCACACCCTTCTCTGCAGTTGTCTTGAAGTGTGGACCCGAAGGTGTTTTTGCTGTTCATGGACGCCTTATGTGGTTATTGGCAGATCGAGTTGGCCGAAGAAGACCAACATTTGACCACATTCATCACACAATTTGGAAGATACCAGTATTGCAGAGGCCCCATGGGATTTGCTGCTACGGGCGATGCCATTCTGTCAACGTGGTGACGCGGCCTTCAAGGAGTCACGAATTGTGTCAAGGTGGTTGATGATATCTACTCCACGACGAAGACTACTGTGCCCAATTCTCTTCCGATATACGAAGTTCTCAACAGATGTCGAAAGTACGGATTACCCTCAACGCTGGACAAGTTTGTAGTCGCCGCCCATCAGTGAACTTCGTGGGTACACACCCTCTCAACATCAGGCACGCATGACCCGGAGAAAGTAAGGAACTGTGGGATTTTCCAACCCCTGCCAACCTGACAGACCTCCGTTCTTTTTTGGGTCTGGTCAATCAGCTGGCTGAATTCACACCTGACATCTCCGCTGCAGCCCAGCTGTTACGCCTCCCTGCTGAGCCCCCAGGAGGACATTCCTGGGGACCCCAGATCATCAAGAGGCCTTCCAGCGAAGTCAAGCAGGCCCCTCTGAGTCCAATTGTCTGCCTGTTACGACCCAGCCCTACCCACCTTCCTCCAGACTGATGCTCAGACTACTATGTTGGTTACGCCCCTTCTTGCAGACCATGGCGGTGGACAACTCCGCTTAATTCAGTGTGGATCCCTGCCCTGACCGACGCTGAGACCATATGCCACGATTGAGCTGGAGATGTTGGTTGTTGGTTCATGATGGCTAGAAGTGCCGCTTCACCTGATAGGACTTCAGCACCTACCCCTTCATACGGATCACCGCCCTCTTATACCTATAATCAATCACTACTCTTTTGATGCAGTAGAGAATCCTCGCCTTCAATTCGTCTGAGAAGAGTATAGTTTCGCCTGGTCTTTCATAATGCGCTGTGTGGCGGCGGGTAAGCTATTGTGCATCCCGATGCCCTGGGTCCCGCGCTCCCCCCGCCAGTCGCCCCACCCCAGAGGACGAGATGTGCCCCAGCTGCTGCATCCTCAAGTCAGTGGTTTCATTGAAGGCCGTCTTCACATCAGAAGAGTCTACAGCACCGGATGCAGATAAGACCCTTGAAGATCTCCTCGCACTGCAGCCCGGCCGAATCTCTTCCTATATCCGGCTCATAGACTGTGTGTCTCAGGGATTTAGATCTAAATAGATACGACCTTCATGAATCGCGATTTATGATTGGAAAATACGAGGACCTCTATTGTATTTAGACCCGTCTTGTATGGTCCACGAGTAGTTATTCCTGCTGCCCCGCCGCCGCCGCATTCTTCATCCGCTCTCACGACAGCCATCGAGGAGTGGAGGCCACCAAGCGACGGGCTAAGCAGACTGTATTTTGGCCTGAACGACGCGAACATTGCAAGTACCGTCCGTGCCTGTGAACCATGCCAGATTCTGCAACCTAGCCAGCAACAGGAACCTTTACCGTGCGACGACAACCCTTCAAGACCCTTCGAGTCTGTGTCGGCTGATTTCGGTGGTGCTGCAGGAAGTCCTTCTCGTCATTGCCGACCGACTGTCTGATGGCCTGTTATCGTCCCCCTGTAGTGATAAACGGCTACTGCTACCATCCAGAACTTCAGGCATTACTTCAGAGAAGCTGGTGTTCCTCCGCCTCAGGACTGATGGAGGACCCCAGTTCACCAGCCACGCTCCGGGACTTCATGGACCGCTGGGAAGTCCGTCATGTCGTGACCCTCGCCCCACTACCCCCAGGCGAATGGACACGCTGAAACCGCAGTCAAGACTGTGAAACACCTGATCCTAAGGTGTCACCCTCAGGAAATATCGACTGGCAGGACTTCTTTGATCGAGGTTTGTTGAGCATGCTAACACCCCAAACTTCACCGGACGCCTCAGCCCAGGTCTCTCTATATGGACATCATCTCAGGTCTTGTGTTCCTGCCCACCCAAAGTCTTTCTTTTTTCTCAAGAGTGGCAGGCCAAGACTGAGGAATGTGGACCGCTGTGCAGCAGAACGAGCCGCAGGTGTCGCTTGCTCGGTGCACGACTGTCATGCCCCGCCTCCTTCCCAGGTTGAGTATCGGCCAGCAGATCAGGATTCAAGATCCGGTATCTCACCGTTGGGACAAGGCTGGGGTTAGCAGGTATTGGCTGGCCCAGGGACTACTAAGTGCGTCTTCCTAGTGGTAGAGTATAGTGGAAGAACCGTCGTTTCCTCCGACCTGTAGCTTGCCTAGTGTTGACCCCTCCCCAGTTGAGTCCCCCCAATGTTGATGTTCCCTAGTAATCTATCTCACCTCTTGTGTTTCTGCCCCCAGTACTCCGTGAGGTCCGAGCACTCAGAAACAAAGGTCCAAGCAAAGATGAACTATGAGCGAGGGAGGGAGGTGTATGATATACACGACACAAAGTAGTACCCTTCAGCTGTGTATTATTATATTACTTCCTTATATTACTCCAATAATTATGTATAGTAAAGTATTACAGAACATGTATTAATTCTATGTAATATCTCCATTTATTGTGCACTCATATTATGTATATAAATTATCATATTTATACTTTATGTATTCAGCTTTCAGAATGCTGGCATCTGTACATCCCAGCTGCAGTAATACATAGATAGATGTAGAGAGAGAAGACAGAGTCCTCGTGGTGTGAACGAAGCTTGCGTCCTACTGTATATATCTCCAGATGAGAATAGAACGACTTTAAGACAACAAGTGTTTGTGTGTATACCCTCAGTAGTATAGAACATTTGTGGTATCCGTGACAATACGCTTCTATTTTTACAATAATATTTTTATTAACCTAGCACCAAATAAACCTAAATAATATGAAATTAGGAGGTGAAATACATGCTGTCGTTTTAAGGGTCACAGGACCGGAAGAGTGGAATTTTCCGCTAAGTCTAGACAGCAATCCACCTACCTAGGTTCTCTCCCAACTAGAATTAACTTCCTATTCCTCAATTTTCTTATTTTATTTTAGTTTTATATTGTATTTTATTTATTTCTAAGTCACAGAGTAATGTAATACAGTATTATATTGTAATATTTGAGAGTATTTTCTCGATTTAACCTCTACACCCGGGGCTAAGGTGCCGCTGGCCGTATTGTAGTGGATCTCTCCCTACAAACTACATCTGCATTCAATGCGACAGTATCCTAGCAACCAAACGAGCGGCCCAGGTCACAGCTGCCATCTCTGTAGCAACAGGGGGTCGCCATCTGCTACGTCTTCCCTAGCAACGGAGTCAAAAACCGGCAAATTCCAGGCTTACTTCGTGCTCTGTGTATATAAGCTCTGTCTCTCCATTGAGATTCATTCTGGCCTACGTTCCTGAACACGCAACCTCCCCTCCTCCAAGCAAGCTCCTCACTGTCCAGCCCTCATTCAACCTGGAGGACAGCAACACGCAACATCTCCTCTAACGAAGCTCCTGCACAGATACCTCAAGCACGCTACTCACTGAACGTGTCTCTCACCAAAGCTTCTCATCACGGCATCTCCAGCACCAAACTGTCTTTCATATAATATATTTTATATAAACCACCACCTAGAGTTTCCATCAATCCCATCCTGAGTGCTAGACAACATAATATCACGAACTCTACAAATGGTGCGCACTCACACACAGGATGGAGGACGGACGGATTTCTCTACCGACTTTCAACCACAACGAATACACTGCTGTGTGCCATGCTGCCAAACCACTCAGTGGTTACACCTCCACTCGGTTTCGTCAAACTGATCAACGCTCCTCAGAGGCATTCCACCAGACAAGCAAGACATCAGGGACCTGTTACAAACTTTGAACCGCAGGATGGACACCATTGAACAGCTCTGCTCCTCCATGCCTGCTTCTTCTCCTGTTCCTGCCCCACGCACTGTGTCCTACCAACCCCAACACCCCCGTCCTGCCCCAGACCCGCCGCCGCCAGCCCCCAGCACAGTACCTACCTTCTGTTGGTACCATCAACGTTTTGACTCTAAAGCTAGATGCTGTGAGGCTCCCTGCAACTACACAGCGAAGCAACATCGACGGAAGTAGGCGCCATAACCTCCGCCACTATCAAGCAGCACATCACACGCCTTACTTCTGACCTTGACCACTTCACTCCTGCTGCCCGACGACCTACAAACACTACATCAGGCGGTTTCTGCATTCAAGGCTACTGCCCTACGCCAGCCTTACCACCGCCCTGAACACATTCATCCCATCTCCTCCGCCAGTCTACCCACCATTGCCACTTAGAGCACCACCTCGCCCACAACATTTCTGCATACCCTCTTTATCCTCAGGTACCTACTGCTCCTGACAACCCTGCAGCCGGCCTAATGACCCAGATACCCCACTCGGCACCCTGCACCTGCAGCGAGGGAAGCACCACATTCCTCGCCAGTACAACCTTCTCCTATCCACAACCCTCTTTCTCCCTCTGCTTCTCCCACAGATCTCGTGCCTCCAGACTGAGTCGTCACCCGTAGCGGCCGAGTCGTCCACCTGCCCATTATGTCTCACATGTGAGATACAACCCTGCCGACAACAAGTTTCCTGCAGCGCCCAGGGGAGGGTATTGTAGTGGATCTCTCCCTACAAACTACATCAACATTCCAATGCGACAGTATCCTAGCAACCAAACAAGCGGCCCAGGGGGTGGGGGCGTCAGCTGCTACCGTATCCCTAGCAACACGGGGATCGCCATCTGCTCGTCTTCCCAAGCGGGGTCAAGAAACCGGCGAGTTCACAGGCTTAGTTCCGGCTGCTGTGTATATAAGCTCTGTCTCTCCATTGAGATTCATTCTGGCCTACTTTCCTGAACACGCAACACCTCCCTCCTCCAAGCAAGCTCCTCGCTGTCCAGCCCTCAGTCAACCTGGAGGACAGCAACACACAACATCTCCTCTAACTAAGCTCTTGCACAGATACCTCAAGCACGCTACTCACTGAACATGTCTCTCACCACAAACTTCTCACCGCGGCATCATCCTGCGCCAACACCTACATCTTCACCTGTGACCATTTCACCAGGTGGACAGGAGCCATTCTCATGTCTAATGCTACAGAAGAGTCAGCCGTCCACGCCTTCCTGTCTGGTTGGGTCTCCGTTTCAGTCCTCCCACGACTGTCATCACTGACCGAGGAGTTCAGTTTGAGTCTCACCTCTGGCATAGTCTCCTGCAGTTCCTCGGCACTTCCAGACACCGAACTACTTCTTACCACCCTCAATTCAACGGCATGGTATAGTGGTTTCATCGTCAGCTGAAGGACGCCCTACAGCTGGACAGATGCCCTACCCTAGTGCTCCTTGGCATCCGCGCATCACACAAAAGACATGGACTGCAGCCCAACGGATCTCACCTAGGTGAACACCTTCGCCTCCCCGGGGACTTCCACCTACTCCTGACCTCGAACACTTCACTCCTGCTGCCCGTCGACCTGCAAACACTATGACAAGCAGTTTCTGCATTCAAAGCTACTGCCCCACGCCAGCCTTCCATCGCCCTGAACACATCCCTCCTGCACTATTCAACGCCAAGTATGTCTTGATCGGTATGCTCACCGCAACCCACTTCAACTCCTACGACGGACCCTTCAGGTTTATGCACGGTCAGCAAAGTTCACTGGATCATTCGCAATAGCAGACATGACACCATCAGCATCGATCGAGTGAAGCCGGCCACCTTACCCGTGGGCCCCCAGCCCAGCATTACCCCAACAAACCATGACTGCACCAGTGTACCCACAATTGCCACTTGCAGCACCACCTCCCCACAACATTCGTACCCTCTTTTCATCCTCAGGTACCTCCAGCTCCTGACATGGACCCTGTATACTGCCAGACTGGGGTCACTAATTCTAAGGGTAAATACTTAACTCTAATCTTAATTTCAAGGGTCGCTGCCACCAGACCCTATGGACAGCATGTAGCTCGTTAGGTAGCGGGCAGAGTGGACTAGGCATTGGGTTAGGTTTTTCATTGACGAGATCGATAAGGGAAGAATGGTGAAACCATAACATGTCTTAATTAATTTATTCCTTATAAAGCATACTGGTAAAACACATACAAATGAACTGGCCTTCCTCTGAAGAACAATGAAAATGATGGTTACCCCGCTCGGCACCAGACGTCTTACATTAATGGAGTGTCATCCATACTTATTGCATGACAATCTGTGACCTCCTTATGGTCATTCCTCTTACACTACCCTTAACACATCAAACTGCTCCACCTGTATGGAGTATAGCACCGTCGGTTATCAAACATAGTAGCACCATCTCAACACCTGTTACACTCCACCTGCAGGTATGGGATCCCTTGTAATTTTAGGTATACATAACAGGCGCCTCGTTTGCACACCTTCCTCGGTGGGTAAAGACGAGGCTTCACCAAGAGACATACCAGTGCTATTTCTACGCCTGGTATTATAGGTCGCTCAGTGACGACCGCGGAGTTTCTCACGATCTCCGTATTTGTTACTACTCATTTGGGTGGTGTGCTGGGAATCCACAGGTTCAGAGAGGATTGGCATAGTTGGGAGTAGTCACCACCTGGTGGACGCTAACAGGGATAATGGCTGCCGCGCAGCAAGGCACTCCGACATATGGGACCTGAGGTGACGGTAGGGAGTGCTGAAATAATGCCTGACGGGCGGTTATCACACTCCTAACACCTTACTATTACACTTATACAGCAGGCAACGCTTTAAACTGTCCTTCTATATAAGCCTTAATTACAGGGCGGGATATAGCCCGATAGGACACTGACCTGAGGTGACGGTAGAACGGAGGGTACTGAGGGCAGTGCCCGCTGCTCGTCCACCAGGCCTACAATTTCAATCTTTAATTTTTACTTTTATTTCTTACGGTTCTCCCTGAACACTTTTCAGTATATTGTCACTCATGCCGTATAAACACATATTTTAAACCTAAATTACAAACTAAGGTAAGGTTCTGGTTTGCTAATTCGAGGTTAAATTCATTGAGTTATAATATCAACACGGCACCTCGGTGGTACCCGACGCCCTAAACAAAGGCCGAATGTTCATAGCGTGGGTGTATCCACTTCACTTAAAACTGTAATTAGGATCCTCCTCTCACATTGCACTATTTGAACACAGGCATAAGATTCTCTGATCACTGTACATGTCGTGAGTGTATGTCACGTGAGGATACGAGGTGTATTAAGTTCACACCGACGCATACAAGATATTTCCTTTCAAGTATAGTTTCTGGGTCACTTCCAACCTCCTCAGTTCTGATACCTGTATCCTTTTTCCAGATCATTGTTCTCATGTATTTTCATATGATATCTGTGGAAGTTATGTTCTCTACACGTTTGTAGTGGATCCTCCCCTACAACTCCCAACTGAGCTCCGGGGCGCCTGCCAGCCAATCAGCGTACAGCCAGCTACGCCGAGGGCTAGGTCTATGCATTGGACGTAGGGGGTATGATCGCCGACCTAGTCTCGATCTTCAACCTCCAACTCAGGATCAGAGACGTTTCACACCTTACGCTTAAGCCCGCTGTAGTGGCCCTCTCCGCTACGCTCACCCCAAATCTTGATGTTTGTAAATTGTGTAAATACGGCCATGGCTGGCCAGGGAGACCATGACTGCTGGACCCGGAGCTGCGAAGACCTGCCTCTTTTGCTGCATGTTTGAGCAGTCTGCAACTTTGTTGTGATAGGACACTCAATCCTAGTGATTGTACTTACTCAACATAGTGACGGTGTAATTACCATCACAGATTGTACGGAAAATTCCAACTTCTGGAAAACAAATATTTGGGCTCCCCAAATTTTGACTACTACCCGTGCGTCTACGTCCTGGATTGGCCAATCAGTGGTGCCCCACGGTGGCGTGATACATGCACGTTTACTGCGGTGCTCTGATTGGCTAACCGAACGTGGCGTGGTAGGTAGACTGTCTCTACTCTCTAAGTCCTCTTCTTTCCTTTTTTCATCCCCCTCATGCACTCCGTTCCTTGAACGGGAGGCGGGACTTAGCGATACGGTCGATCCGGCAAGGGAACCTGTGATAGTGCAGGGCACCCCTTGTCCGGGGGTCACCGGTAGGTGGCAACTTTCTTAGACATAACTATAGTCACAGGTAACCTGGGTGCAGAACCCTACGAGCCCGACGCCCGTCCAAGAGGGGGGGGCGGGGTCACTGCTCCCAGGCAGGAGCCCTGTGTTATAGGTAGGATTAGATGTAATCAAGAAGATGACAACAAGCATTAGAATAAAACATAGAGATAAGGGACACTCTATTGGAAGGGGAAAAGTGGCAGAAATCACTTACAACAAACTGCAAGTCCCACTAACAAGAATATTCAGCACCAATGAAGGTTTTAAAGTAATCTGTAAAGATGACTTTGATTCAGATAAAATCCTTTCAAAAGAAGCAAGAGATATATTTTACAATGAAGGCCTTATTGTTGTCATGCCACCAGAACAAAAAGCAAAAAGATCAGTTTTCGTTCGTCAAGTCGACCAAGAGATCGGGAGGAAGACATCGGAAGACCTGAAAGATGAACTGGAACGCCAAAACAGGTGGATGAAGATTGAAGAAGTCATTAAGATAAAAGACTATACTCATGTTTTTAAGATTACTTTTGAAGAAGTGTCAATGGCTGAGAAAGTTTTACAACAGGGCTTTCTAATATTCAACATGTCAGTCACACCACATCAAATAAAGAAGGAGACATTCATCAGTCTGCAAACTTGCTTCTCCTGCTACAAATATGAAGAACACACAACGAAAGACTGTCCGGAAAAAGAAAAAAAGTACTGCTCAGATTGTGCAGGCGACGACCATACCTACACTGAATGTAAGAATACACATGTTGGCTGTCTCAACTGTAAGAGAAACGGGAATGCATACATAGGACATAGGACGTTAGCAATGGCATGCCCAATAAAAAAACACATGATAAAGTACAAGGAACAAGAAACAAGGAAAAAGGAACAAGACAAGAAGGATACGACATACGTCGAAATAGCCAAGAGAGCGGTCCAAGAGGCTCATAGACCAGAATCCACCATATTAAACCTAAGTGAGCCAATACATGATAAGGTAATGATTAGTATGATCCATGCACATTTGCACAATATCATTGCACCCGGATCATACAATGAGGAATTAAGGAAAATGTTTAAATTGAATAGCCTACCAGAGATGATATTTCCAGAGAATCCACAATCCGAAAAACTATTTCAGGCAACATATGCAAGCGAACTGAGAGAAAGACTACATCTAGACGAACAAAGGTTTGAGCAAGGAGCAACAGCTGATACACAAGGAACACAAGCGACTGATAGAGATCCCAGACAAATGACTAGAAGTGACAAAGAGAAGATAGAAATAACAAAAGGACAGACTATAAGACAAAGGAGTAGGAGGAGAGAAGATAAGATGGAAACTGATCACAATATACAACCTGAATCTGCTGAAGATATTGGATTAAAAGTTATCACTACAACAAAACATGGAATCCCAACATCGAGACCAACAGGAGGGACAATAGTAAAAAACTGTGAAGGAGGGATATACAAGTGGACATATCAAGAAAAATCCCTAAGTGAAGATTATGTCTGGTCACTAATTACTACGGACAAACTAAAGATTACGACCAAAGACTTTAAAATAGTAGACCCGTCAGAGTTTAGAAGAGTCAGAAGCGGGAAACAGGATGATAGGTCTCCACTTCAACAGTCACAATCCAAGTATAAGAAATAATGGACAATAGACAAACAGTAAGAACTTTAAGAATAATACAACACAACGTAAGAAACTAGAAGACCGAGAGAATTAACCTAAGTAATATATATCAAGAAATTGACCCTGACATTATACTAATAAACAGTCACGGTGAGACAGACAACAACATAAAACTCTTTAACTATTATGTAAACCAAAGAAATAAATCGGGCGAGAAAAATGACGGAGTAGCTATAGCGGTTAAAAGAAACTTAAAATTTAAACTAATTGATGACTTCCAGGATGAATTTCTAGCAATAAAAATAAATACAACTCAAGGAGACGTAATTATTGCTACTACTTATCTCCCACCGAGACGACCCTACTTACCTATAGAAGACCTATTAAAATTGGCTAACAATAGTCATCCGATGTACATCTTAGGAGACTTTAACGCCAGACATAGGATTTTTGACAATACAAATAATAACGTAGTGGGAAACGCCCTTAATCAATTAATAAATTTAGGGAAAATCAATCATCTGGGTCCTAACTTTCCAACCTGGAGAAATCACAATACACAATCGACACCAGACAAAATTTTTACCAACAACAAAGCCTTTTTCAATTACCATATAATACAGGGACCTCTTACAGGCAATGACCATCTGCCAATTATACTAACACTGTCAACAAGCCCCATACAGATACCAATAAAAAGAGACTGAAAATGAGTAAAACAGACTGGGATAGCTTCAAAGACGACTTAAGTAATCACCACTCGATTAACCTACAAGGAAAACAACAGAAGATATAGACTCAGAAATGGACAGACTGCACTCAGCAATAAAACATCTATAACCAAACACACTCCTACTTCACACTTTAGAACATTACCCAACAACAGACTACCAGAAGAAGTTAAATTAATCCAGACCTATTACAATGAAATAAACAGGTATATGGAAAGACACGGCAGTAACAGATGGCTATATACGACACAGATAGCACTACAGATAAAATTAAGAGACGCATGTAAGGAAGCAAACAATAAAAAATGGAATGATATTATAATGGCGGCTGACATGACTAAAGACACAAAAACATTTTGGACTTCCATAAACAAGATGATGGGGCACAACAAGCAAAAAACACCATACATTAAAGACCAAAATGGAACAAAATTGCACGAGGAAAATGAACAAGAGTCAGCATTCAAAAGGGAATGGGTAAAAGTTTTTAAAATATCAGATGAGGAAAATGAAGATTTTGATAGTGAACACGAAGAAAGGATAGAAGAAGAAATGGGAAGACAAATACATAGAATCACCCCAAGGCAATATATAGACTATAACTTATTACCTAATAATCAAATAATAACCATGGGAGAAATGATGCACTGTCTGAGGAAATTTAAGGAAAAAGCCCCTGGGCTCACAGGTATTACACGAAATATGATCATGAATCTACCTGAAAACATTTTAAATACACTATTAAACATTTATAACGCATGCTTAATAACTGGTTACTTTCCAGACAAACTAAAATATGCTAAAATGATATTTATTCCTAAGGAGGGTAAGGACAATAAGGAAATATTAAACTACAGGCCAATATCTTTATTAGAAATTACCGGGAAACTATTGGAAAAATATTAAATTCAAGACTTATAGCCTTTTTAACACAACATGGGAAAACTAACAACAGACAACATGGATTTATGCCCAATAGAAATACCCTAACTGCAATAGCTACAATAACGGAAATAATTGCAATAGAAAAAAGCAAGGGTAACCAGATCAATATAATTTTAAGGGATGTTTCTAAGGCTTTTGATAAAGTTTGGCATTTAGGCTTGAAATATAAAATATTAAAACTGGGACTTAACGAATACTTGCTAAGAATATTGTGTAACTATTTAGATGATAGGAGAGCACAAATTCAAATTGGAAACTTTATGGGAACTATGTTTAATCTTGAGAGTGGAGTACCTCAAGGAGGATGCCTTTCTCCAACACTATATACAATTTATACTTCAGACACACCTCAACCTACCCCCTTTAGCGAATATGTAATGTTTGCTGATGATATTACTCAAATAGTATCATACCCAGGAAAATCAACCCAATTTATGGCACTCTACACGGTAAGAGCGATAAAAAACATAAATGATTTTGAGAAAAAATGGAAAATCAGGACAAATAAGAACAAATTCAAGATAATACCAATAGCCAAGATTAAAACAAGTCCAGTAATAGTCGACCAGGAACTATACCCATACGACACTGAAGGCAGGATGCTTGGATTAAAACTAACAAAAAGAGGATATATAACATACTTAAAAGATAAAGAACGACAGGCAAGAATAAGATTATCAAAAATAAAACGCTTTAAGAACCTTAGCATTAATAACAAAAGAAAGATTTATATTGCCCTTGTTAAATCAATTATGGACTACCCACCCATCCCATTGAACACCCTTAGTAAAACGTGCATTAAAAGGTTACAAACAGTACAAAATATAGCCCTCAGATTTATATATAACATAAAATATACAGACCACATCAATAATGAACAGCTACACAAGAGAGCAAACCTCTTAGCAATCAATGTAGATATACACAACAAAGCTGTAAATATTTGGAAAAAAGTGACTGAACTTAACACAGAAACATATCAAAACTGGATAAATAATATAGACAACGAAGAATTCCAAGAACACAGTTGGTTTAAATCAGCCAGGAAGAAAGTAATTGAACCATCTCCTGCCCCAATATACATATAAAACATTAATAGAGAGAATAAAAGATGAGAGTGACCTACCAGCTCCACAAGAACCTGGCAGGCCTCTCCATACAGCGTACCTTTAGACTAACATAACTAATATTTAACATTTAACATTTAACATTTAACATTGAACTAACATCTTAGTAAAAAAAAAAAAATAAATAAATAAAAATGTGACTACCCTCCCAGCTACACAAGGACCTGGGCGGGCTCACTAACTCAAAAAAAAATTAAATAAAAAATAAATAAAAAAATATAAATAAATATTAATAATATTAATAATAATAATGTGATTACCCTCCCAGCTATATCAGCCAGGAAGAAGTAATTGAACCACCTCCTGCCTCAACATACACATTTCTACATAAAACATTACTAGAGGAATAAAGATGAGAGTGACCAACCAGCTCCACTAAGAACCTGGCAGGCCTCTTCATACAGTGTACCTTTAGACTAACACAACTAACACTTAACTAACACCTCAAAAAATAAAAATAAAAAAAAAATAAAAAAAAATGTGACTACCCTCCCAGTTACACAAGGACCTGGGCGGGCTCACTAACTCCAACAATAACAAATAATAATAATAAGCAGCATTATATAAATAAACCAATATTAATACAAAGGTCTGACGACCCAAGGGAGCAGAACAAAGACAAAACACCAATAAGAAAGATGAAGCGATCTGGTTGAGCCCAGATTCTTTCTACTCCTACTGTATTTCAGTTTCACCACTTTTCCTTCAACTCCTAATAATCTTCTTTCACCTCTTAACTAAAGACTTCGTATCGTATCGGGAGACCATTCTACACTCGGCTACCGGCCCAGCAACATCTCTCACAGCTCCTCACCATCCAGCTTCCTCAGAAACCTTCTCGCCCTACAGGACCTCTGAGCAGGCTTCTCCTCACCTAGTCCTCTAAGCACTGCACTGTACAACAATATATATATACAGGAAGCGCATTGTGAGTTTCCTTCCTCCATCCCATCCTGAGTGTGAACACAAACACAAAATATTTCCCCACACCTTCACAGACGTATATAGTATGACCTTCAAATCATGATCCACTTAGTCCTACAGTACACTAGTCCGGCTCAACTGGACTTTCCCAATCATCTTATGGATATCCTGAGTTCTCCTTAATGCTATGAATACATACAATTAATATTATATAACTGTACCTGGGTACAATACAACACATGGTCTAGTAACATTGAGTAGGTGAGTTATCCTTTATCAATGTTTCCCGTTTTCTGAGATTCTACAAGCGCCATGCTTGGGCAAGCGGCGCTAGTAGGTTGCGCAGTGGATGCCTCTGTTGCGTTATCGCTGACGTCATATGACGCATCGGACTGTGATTGGGCCATGCATCCTTACCTCCCTCCGCCGCTAGCTGTGATTGGTTTAATGTAATATGACGTGCCTTCCTGCTGGCGGGTAGAAGGCGCTTGACCTACCCGCGTCAGTTACATCCCTCCCGGCCACACAGTGTATACAGGTATCTATTGTTCGAAAAGAATGGCTGCTGCCGGACCACCACCACCACAGAAAAACCTTTCATTACCTGGCCCCAACCGCCCTACGAGGTGAGGTGAGGTACAGTATAATTACAAGAGTTAGAAAAAGGAACAAGACAGGTTGATCTCGCGCGCCAGCATGGTGTTAACGAGTCTACGATCCGGATGATCAAGAAGGATGCAGCCAAGATAAAAGGTGCTTCTCAAGACAGAAAATTTACTTGTGTGTTACTTATTTGATTTTCAGGCAAAACGAAACATGGCGGTCGACACGTGGTCAGTTCAGGATCGCACGTAAACTGTACGCAGCAGTGTCATGTAAGATGGGAATTGCAGAGCCCAAACCCTTCAATGCTTCCTCTGGGTGGCTGCACAGGTTTAAGAAGAGGAACAAGATCACCAACATTAACATTGGTGGTGAAGAAGCGAGTGCTGACCGTGTTGCGGCTAGGGATTTTCCTCCGTTCTTGCATGAGATTATGGAGGAAGGACAGTACACCGACGACCAGGTGTTCAACATGGACGAATCTGGTCTGTTTTGGAAAAAGCTACCTTCCAAGACCTTCGTTGTCCAGTCTGCCAGCAAGTGTGAAGGCCGGAAGTTGCAGAAGGAGCGCATCACCGTCCTGTTTACCACCAATGCCTCCGGTTCCTGTAAACTCAAGTTATCGGTGATCCACACAGCACGTAAGCCACACGCCTACAAGAACATGGACATGACCAAGCTAAATGTCCACTGGCTGACCGCACGTAAGGCGTGGATGTTCTCTGCTCTGTCCCTCTCCTGGTTTGATGACTGTGTAGTGGACCTCTCCCCTACAACTGCGTAGCGGCGTCACCAGCTGCTACCATCTTCCCTAGCAACCAAGCGAGCGGCGACACCCGATGTTACCATTACCTAGCAACAGAACCAAAGACCGGCGACTTTCTCGGGTTTTCCCAACATGACTCATCGAGGACTCACGGCTGCTGGGTATATAAGCTCTGTCTCTCATTGAGATTCATTCTGGCCATTCTTCTTGAACACCAACACCTCCTCCAGCAGCTCCATCCCATTCATTCAACCAGGAGGAGCAACAGGCAACATCTTCTCTAACGAAGCTCCTGCACATCTACCTCCTTCAACACGCTCTCACCGACGTCTACTGAGCGGCTCCTCACCACACGCCTCCAGCACCAGACTGTCTATCATATAACTTATATTATACAAAAAACCACCTTAGGTTTCCATCCATCCTGAGTGCTAGCAACATTATACCACGAATTCTTGCTACAACTTTTCATTCCCGACGTGAAGAAATTCTGCGAAACAGAATGTTCCATTCAAGATTTTGTTGCTCCTACAACGCACCAGGACACTCGCCCT
Source organism: Homarus americanus (assembly GCF_018991925.1). Taxonomy (NCBI): domain Eukaryota; kingdom Metazoa; phylum Arthropoda; class Malacostraca; order Decapoda; family Nephropidae; genus Homarus; species Homarus americanus. The sequence continues at coordinate 26,866 of NW_024718830.1, forward strand.
ACTGTTGGATCGTCACCCCAACGTAAAAGTGGTCTTCCTTCCTCCCAACACTACGTCATTAATCCAGCCCATGGACCAAGAATTAATCTGCAATGTGAAAGCTGCATACTCTGCAAAGACGTTTAAGCTCCTGAACGACTGTACCAACACTAAGGATGAGTTGCATAACCTGGGTGACACCGATAACAAGAGCGACGAGGACGAGGAACAGCAGTTGGCAGAGCAAGAATTTCTCGTCAAACACTTTTTGGGGAAATTTAACGTCAGGAAAGCTGTGGACTTCTTGGTGGAGGCATGGGATCAGCTGTCTGTAGCAACGGTTCGTCACACATGGAGACATGTGTTGCAAGGTATCCCAGGTGGGAGGCAGAGTCAACCTGTGACTGGTGAGGTTCAGTCTGTTGCAGTAGCAGTGGACCTTGCCAGAGAAGCTGCGCAGAGTGTTACAGCTGCAGGCTTCTCCGAGACCACCAACGAAGACAATCTGGAGGTGATCAGGAATCCTGAGGTGACTGCCGACGAGATGTTAGAAGACGATCACGTCAGTGAAGAGGCAGGTGATGCGTCATCCCGAGAAGAACACAAGTTAACGCATGGTAATGTTAGGGGTGCCATCGAGTGTGCAGAGAAATTGAAGCTCCTCCTTTCCGACGACCCTAACGATAACCGGTATGAAGTCTTCACTACCCAGCTGTTGCAGACTATGGAGCCGTACATCAAGGTTTATCACAGCAACATCAACACTAGCCATCAATAAAGCATTACCGAGTTCTTCGCCAGCAACCCACCACAGCCAGCCCAAGCCAGTGATAGTGACAGAGACAGAGACAGTGATGGTGACTTTGAGGGATTTGTCAGGGAGGCCCTGACAAATGTGGAGGACAGTGATGGTGACTCACCTCAGGGCCAGTAGTCTGCCCTCTGCCTCGGAACCAGCCGCCATTCCCGTACGCCGACCCATCTCTTCTACAAACGTAAGTGTTAAACCTAACCTTGATTTTTCCTAACATAACCTAACCTTACGTAAGTGTTAAACCTTGATTTTTCCTAACATAACCTAACCGTAGGTAAGTGTTTAAACCTTGATTTTTTAAAACATAACCTAACCTTACGTAAGTGTTAAACCTTGATTTTTTCTAACCTAACCTAACCTGACTTAAGTGTTAAACCTTGATTTTTCTTTTACCTGGTACAGTATATTATTCTCTTATTGATATTTCTCTTCTATATTATGTGTGTGTACATACCATCATAAAGTTAAGATGTCATTTTTACTACAACGGACATTTTGTGTCGGGAAAAAGTGGAGTTTGGAGGTCGGCCCAGTCTCTATTTCAATTAATCCCGTATGTTCTGTTGTTCCATTTACGCGTTTCCCGTTTTACGTGGGCCTCCACTGGTTCAATTGACTGCGTAAATCGGGGTATTACTGTATATGTACAATGCAGTGCCAGGGAGTTGCTGTGTGGTGAGGAGCTTGTTGAGAGGAGGTCTTGTTAGTTTGATTGTGCTCAGTAGAATGCCTTTCACAGTGAAGCTGTGAGCTTATATACACGTGCACCGGAAGTAAGACGGCTAGGCTTATCAGAGAAACTCGTCGTGGGATCAGCTATCAGCGACTAACGGCAGTGGCAGTTGTAGGGGAGAGTATCCACTACAATACTCCCCCTCCCTTCCGAGCGCTGCAGGAAACTTGTCGGCAGGGTTTTATTCAACATGTGAGACATAACGGGCAGGGGTGTGAGCCACTCGGCCACTACAGGTGACGACTCTGTCTAGTGACACGAGATCTGTGGGAGAAGCAGAGGGAGAAGAAGGGTTGTGGATAAGAGAAGGTTAAACAGGCAAGGAATGTGGTACTTCTCTCGCGGCAGGTGCAAAGTCCTCGGGGGCGCCGGGTGGGGTGTCTGGGCCCATGGGTCCGGATGCCGGATTCTCATCAGGAGCAGGTGTACTGCGCACATCATTGTCATTTCTAAAAACCCCATTTAATTCATATTACGCTATATAACATTCAAATCCACCGTGCTTGCAGAATCTCAAAAAACGGGAAACATTGATAAAGGATAACTCACCTACTCAATGTTACTAGACCATGTGTTGCATTGTACCCAGGTACAGTTATATAATATTAATTGTATGTATTCATAGCATTAAGGAGAACTCAGGATATCCATAAGATGATTGGGAAAGTCCAGTTGAGCCGGACTAGTGTACTGTAGGACTAAGTGTGGATCATGATTTGAAGGTCATACTATTTACGTCTGTGAACGTGTGGGGTAATATTTTGTGTTTGTGTTCACACTCAGGATGGGATGGAGGAAGGAAACTCACAATGCGCTTCCTGTATATATATTGTTGTACAGTGCAGTGCTTAGGAGTGACTAGGTGAGAAGCTTGCTCAGAGGTCCTGTAGGGCGAGGAGGTTTCTGAGGAAGCTGGGTGGTGAGGAGCTGTGAGAGATGTTGCTGGGTCGGTAGCCGAGTGTAGAATGGTCTCCCTGGCCAGGCATGGCCGTATTTATACAATTTACAAGGATCAGGATTTGGGGTGAGCGTAGCGAGAGGGCCAATTACAGCGGCTTAAGCGTAAGGTGTGAAACGCTCTGACCCTGAGCTGGAGGTTGAAGATCGAGACCAGGTCGGCGATCATATCCCTACGTCCACTGCATAGACCTAGTCTCTCGGCGTAGCTGGCTGTACGCTGATTGGCTGGTAGGCGCGCGGCTGGAGCTCAGTTGGGAGTTGTAAGGGAGAGGATCCACTACAATATTCCCTCCAGGCGGTGTAGGAGACTTGTTGTCTGCAAGGTTGCATGGCACATGTGAGGCAGAACGGGCGGTGCATGCCACATATGAGCCATAACGGCGAGGGCGTGGATGAGCCGGCCGCTAGAGGAGACAACTGTCTAGATACACAATATCTGTGGGAGTAGAGAGGGAGAAAGAGGGTGTGTGGAGGCGATGAATGTTGTGCTTCCCTCACGGCAGGTACAGAGTCGTCAGATGCGCCTGCTGGGGTGTGTGTGCCTGGGTCAGGAGCAGGGGTTGCGTCAGCAGAAGCGGATGAGGGCTCGTGACAGCAGCTGGGTCCACGACAGCAGCAGGGTGCAGGACAGTAGCAGGGAGTACCTGAGGGAGAAAAAAGGTGTCAATCCAGGAGAGCGATCAGATGTTGGCGTGCTTCCCTCATGGCAGGTACAGAGTCGTCAGATGCGCCTGCTGGGGTGTGTGGGCCTGGGTCAGGAGCAGGGGTTGCGTCAGCAGAAGCGGATGAGGGCTCGTGACAGCAGCTGGGTCCACGACAGCAGCAGGGTGCAGGACAGTAGCAGGGAGTACCTGAGGGAGAAAAGAGTGGTGTGTGGGTCCGCACTCAGGCGCATGGACCGCTTCGGGAGCAGGGGCTGCATCAGGAGGAGCGGCAGGGGGTACTGCTGGGCCGGGGGCGGCGTCTGAGGCAGGACGGGTGTGTTGGTCCGCACTCAGGCGCATGGGCCGCGTTGGGAGCAGGGGCTGCATCAGGAGGAGCGGCAGGGGGTACTGCTGGGCTGGGGGCGGCGTCTGAGGCGGGACGGGTGTGTTGGAGTCGGTAGGACGTGGTGCTTGGGGCAGGAAGAGGAGCGGCTGTCTGCTTAGAGTAGCAGAGCTGCTCTAGGGTGTCTAACCTGCGGTGTAGAGACAGTAGCTGTAGAGCCGATGAGAGCTGCCTCTGTGTGGATAAGCCAGTCTTTCATGTTGCTTGAAGACTGGGAGAGTGATCGGTTTCTCCTCCATCCTGTGTTAGTGTGAATCTCCGGGGGTCACCATTTGTGGGGTATTATTTGTGTTTGTGTTCACACTCAGGATGGGATGGAGGAAGGAAACGCACAATGCGCTTTCTGTATACATATTGTTGTACCGTGCAGTGCTTAGGAGTGGCTAGGTGAGGAGAAGCTTGCTCAGAGGTCCTATAGGGCGAGGAGGTTTCTGAGGAAGTTGGGTGGCGAGGAGCTGTGAGAGATGTTGCTGGGTCGGTAGCCGAGTGTAGAATGGTCTC
>NW_024718831.1:0-23668 GCF_018991925.1 Homarus americanus
CCCTGGTCGAGTAAAACAAAGGGCCCTGATCGAGTAAGAAAAAGTTCCCTGATCGAGTATAACAAAAACCCCTGATCCTAGTATAACAAAGCCCACTGGACGAGTATAACAAAGACACCTGAATCGAGTATAACAAAGTCCCCTGATCGAGTATAACAAAGTCCCTGGTGGAGTATAACAAAGTCCCCTGGTCGAGTATAACAAAGTTTTCTAATCGAGTATAACAAAGGCCCCTGGTCGAGTATAACAAAGTCCTCTGATCAATTATTACAAAGTCCCCTAATCATGTATAACAAAGTCCCCTGGTCGTAAATAACAAAGTCACCTGATCGAGTATAACAAAAGGCCACTCATTGAGTATAACAAAGTCCATTGGTCAAGTATAAAAAGTCCCCTGGACGAGTATAACAAAGCCCCTTGATCAAGTATAACATAGCCCCTGGAGTATAACAAAGTCCTCTGGTCGAGTATAAAAAAGTCCCCTGTTCGAGTATAATAAAGCCCCCTGCTCGAGTATAAGTAGGTCCCCTGATCGAGTATAACAAAGTCCCCTCATCGAGTATAACAAAAGCCCCTCATCGAGTCCAAAAAAGGCCCCTAATCGAGTATAACAAAGTTCCCTGATCTAGTATAACAAATGCCTCTGGTCGAGTATAACAAAGGCCGCTCATCGAGTATAACAAAGTCCCCTGATCGATTATAACAAAGCCGCCTAATCGAGGATAACAAAGTCCCCTGGTCGAGTATAACAAAGTCACCTGTTTGAGTCTAACATTAAGTCCCCTTATCGAGTATAATAAATTCCCCTTATCGAGTATAACAAAGTCCCCTTATCGAGTATAACAAAGTCCCCTGATCGAGTATAACAAAGGCCTCTGGTCGAGTATAACAAAGTCCCCTGATCGAGTATAACAAAAATCCCCTGATCGAGTATAACAACGTCTCGTAGCCCAGTTTAACAAAGTCCCCAGATCGAGCATAACAAAGTCACCTAATCGATTATAACAAAGTCCCTTGGTCGAGTATAACAAAGGGCCCTGATCGAGTAGAACAAAGTCCCCTGATCAAGCATAACAAAGTTCCCTGATCCTAGTATAACAAAGCCCCCTGGACGAGTATAACAAAGTCCCCTTATCGAGTAAAATATATCCCCTGATCGAGTATAACAGAGTCCCTGGTGGAGTATAACAAAGTCCCCTGGTCGAGTATAACAAAGTTTTCTAATCGAGTATAACAAAGGCTCCTCGTCGAGCATAACAAAGTCCTCTGATCAAGTATAACAAAGTCCTTTGATCGAGTATAAAAAAGTCCCCTAATCAAGTAAAAAAAAGTCACCTGATTGAGTATAACAAAGTCCTCTAATCGAGTATAACATATCCCCTGATCGAGTATAACAAAGTCCTCTGGTCGAGTATAACAAAGTCCCCTGATCGAGTATAACAAAGTCCCCTTGTCGATTATAGCAAAGTCCCCTGATCGAGTATAACAAAGGCCCCTCATCGAGTATAAGATTGGTCATATATAGGAAAGTCCACTGATCGAGTATGACAAAGTCCCCTAATCAAATTCAAAAAAGTCCCCTGGTCGCGTATAACAAAGTCCCCTGATCGAGTATAACAAAGTCCCCTGGACGAGTATAACATATCCCCTGATCGAGTATAACAAAGTCTTCTTGTCGAGTATAAAAAAGTCCCCTGATTGCGTATAACAAAGTCCCCTGGTCGTGTATAACAAAGTCCCCTGATCGAGTATAACAAAGTCCCCTGGTCAAGTATAGCATATCCCCTGATCGAATATAACAAAGTCCCTGGTGGAGTATAACAAAGTCCCCTGATCGAATATAACAAATTCTCCTGGTCGAGTATAACAAAGTTTTCTAATCGAGTATAACAATGGCCTCTGGTCAAGTATGACAAAGTCCCCTGATCAAGTATAAAAAAGTCCCCTGGTCGAGTATAACAAAGTCCCCTAATCGAGTATAACAAAGTCCCCTGGTCGACTATAGCAAAGTCCCCTGATCGAGTTGAACAAAGCCCCCTCATCGAGTATAAAAGAGGCCCCTAATCGAGTATAACAAAGTCCCCTGGTTGAGTATAACAAAGTCCCCTGATCAAGTATAACATATCCCCGGATTGACTATAACAAAGTCCTCTTGTCGAGTATAAAAAAAGTCCCCTGATCGAGTATAACAAAGTCCCCTGGTCGAGTATAACAAAGTTTTCTAATCGAGTATAACATGTCCTCTGGTCGAGTATAACAAAGTCCCCTCGTCGAGTATATCAAAGTCCTCTGTTTGAATATAACAAAGTCCCCTAATCGTGTATAACATATCTCCTGATCGAGTATAATAAAGTCCTCTGGTCGAGTATAACAAAGTCCCCTCATCGAGTATAACAAAGTACCCTTGTCGAGTATAAGAATGTCCCCTGATCGACTATAACAAAGGCCCCTCATCGAGTATAGCAAAGTCCATTGGTCAAATATAGGAAAGTCCACTCATCGAGTAAAACAAAGTCCCCCGATCGAGTATAACAATGGACTCTGGTCAAGTATGACAAAGTCCCCTGATCAAGTATAAAATGTCCCCTGGTCGAGTATAACAAAGTCCCCTAATCGAGTATAACAAAGTCCCCTGGTCGACTATAGCAAAGTCCCCTGGTCGAGTATAACAAAGTCCCCTGGTTGAGTATAACAAAGTCCCTGATCAAGTATAACATATCCCATGATTGAGTATAACAAAGTCCTCTGGTCGAGCAAAAAAAAGTACCCTTATCGACTATAACAATGTCCCCTGGTGGAGTATAACAAAGTCCCCTCATCGAGTATAACAAAGTCCCTTGATCTAGTATAACAAGGGCCCCTGACCGAGTATAACAAATGCCCCTCATCGAGTATAAGAAAGTCTCCTGATCGAGTATAACAAAGCCGCCTAATAGAGTATAACAAAGTCCCCTGGTCGAGTATAACAAAGTCCCCTTATCGAGTAAAACAAAGTCCCGTAATCGAGTATAACAAAGGCCCCTGGTCGAGTATACCAAAGTCCCCTGATCGAGTGTAACAAAAGACCCCTAATCGAGTAAAACAAAGTCCCGTAATCGAGTATAACAAAGGCCCCTGGTCGAGCATACCAAAGTCCCCTGATCGATTATAACAAAGTCCCCCTGTCGAGTATAGCAAAGGGCCCTGATCGAGTAGGACAAAGACCTCTGATCGAGTATAACAGAGCTCCCTGGATGAGTATAACAAAGTCCCCAGATCGAGCATAAGAAAGTCCCCTAATCGATTATAACAAAGTCCCCTGATCCTAGTATAACAAAGCCCCATGGACGAGTATAACAAAGTCCCCTGAACCGAGTATAACAAAGTCTCCTGATCGAGAATAACATATCCCCTGATCGAGTATAACAAAGTCCCTGGTGGAGTATAACAAAGTCCCCAGGTCGGGTATAACAAAGTTTTCTAATCGAGGATAACATAGGCCCCTGGCCGAGTATAACAAAGTCCTCTGATCAAGAATAACAAAGTCCCCTGATCGAGGATAACAAAGTCACCTAATCAAGTATAACAAAGTCCCCTGATCGTGTATAACAAAGTACCCTGATCGAGTATAACATATCCCATGATCGAGAATAACAAAGTCCTCTGGTCGAGTATAACAAAGTCCCCTGATCAAGTATAACAAAGGCCCCTCATCGAGTATAGAACAGTCCATTGGTCAAATATAGGAAAGTCCACTGATCGAGTATGACAAAGTCCCCAGATCAAGTATAAAAGAGTACCCTGGTCGAGTATAACAAAGTCCCCTGTTCGAGCATAGCAAAGTCCCCTGATCGAGTATAAGAAAGGCCCCTTATCGAGTATAACAAAGTCTGTTGGTCAAGTATAAAAAGTCCCCTGGTCCAGTATAACAAAGTCCCCTGATCGAGTATAACATATCCCTTGATCGAGTATAACAACGTCTCCTGGCCCAGTTTAACAAAGACCCTAGATCGAGCATAACAGAGTCCCCTAATCGATTATAACAAATTCCCTGGTCAAGTATAACAAAGGGCCCTAATCGAGTAAGACAATGTCCCCTAGTCGAGCATAACAATGTCCCCTGATCCTAGTATATCAAAGACCCCTGGACGAGTAGAACAAAGTACCCTGAACCAAGTATAACAAAGTCCCTGATCGAGTATAACATATCCCCTGATCGAGTATAACAAAGGCTCATGGAGTATAAAGTAAAGTCCATTGGTCCAAATAAGAAGAATCCGCCTGATCGTGTATAACTTGAGAGTCCTGATCTGAAGTATAACAAGTCCTGATCAAGTATGAAGAAAAAAGAATCCCTGAATTAAGGCAAAACCAAAACCCCTCATCGGTATAACAAAGGCCCTAATCGTCTTGTCAGGTAAAGTCCTAACAGGTCTAACATTAAGTCCTTATTGATATAACAAGATACAAATTCAGTATAACAAAGTCCCCTGTTCCAGTATAACGCAGTCCCCTGATCGAGTATAACATATCCCCTAATCGAGTATAACAAAGTCTCCTGGCCCAGTATAACAAACTCCCCAGATCGAGCATAACAATGTCCCCTGACCGAGTATAACAAATGCCTCTGTTCGATTATAACAAAGTCCTCTGGTCGAGAATAACAAAGTCCCCTGATCCTAGTATAACAAAGCCCCCTGGACGAGTATAACAAAGTCCCTGATCGAGTATATCAAAGTCCCCTGATCGAGTATAGCAAAGTCCCCTGGTCGAGTATAACAAAGTTTTCTAATCGAGTATAGCAAAGGCCCCTCGTCGAGTATAACAAAGTCTTCTGATCGAGTATAGAAGTCCCTGATCAGCAGGTATAGCAAAGTCCCTAATCAGGAAGTATAACAAAGTCCCTGATCAGTATAACATATCCCCTGATCGAGTATAGCAAGTCCTCTGCTCGGTATAACAAGAGTCCCATGATCGAGTATAACAAAGTCTCCTGGTCGATAATAACAAAGTCCCCAGATCGAGTATAACAAAAGCCCCTCATCGAGTATAGCAAAGTCCATTGGTCAAATATAGGAAAGTCCACTGATCGAGTATGACAAACTCCCCTGATTAATTTTAAAAAAGTCCCCTGGTCGAGTATAACAAAGTCCCCTGATCGAGTATAACAAAGTCCCCGGGTCGAGTATAACAAAGCCCTCTCATCGAGTATAACAAAGGGCGCTAATCGAGTATAACAAAGTCCCCTGATCAAGTATAACAAAGTCCCTGATCGAGAATAACAAAGGACCCTCATCGTGTATAGTAAAGTCCATTGGTCAAATATAGGAAAGTCCATTGATCGAGTATAAAAAAGTCCCCTAATCAAGTATAACAAAGTCCCCTGATCAAGTATAACAAAGTCCCCTGATTAAGTATAACATATCCCCTGCTCGAGTATAACAAAGTCCTCTGGTCGAGTATAACAAAATCACCTGATCGATTATAACAAAGTCCCCTGGTCGAGTAAAACAAAGCCCCTCATCGAGTAAAGCAAAGTCCATTGGTCAAATATAGGAGAGTCCACTGATCGAGTATGACAAAGTCCCCTGATCAAGTATAAAAAAGTCCCCTGGTCGAGTATAACAAAGTCCCCTGATCGAGTATAACAAAGTCCCCTGGTCGAGTATAACAAAGGCCCCTTATCGAGTATAACAAAGTCCCCTGATTGAGTATAACAAATTCCCCTGATCGAGTTTAACAAAGTCCTCTGGGTGAGGATTGCAAAGTCCCCTGATCGAGTATAACATATCCCCTGATCGAGTATAACAAAGTCCCCTGATCGATTATAACAAAGCCGTTTAATTGAGTATAACAAAGTCCCCTCGTCGAGTATAACAAAGTCCCCTGTTCGAGTCTAACATTAAGTCCCCTTATCGAGTATAACAAATTCCCCTAATCGAGTGTAACAAAGTCCCCTTATCGAGTATAACAAAGTCCCCTGATCGAGTATAACAAAGGCCCCTCGTCGTGTATAGCAAAGTCCATTGGTTAAATATAGGAAAGTCCACACATCGAGTATAACAAAGTCTCCCGATCGAGTATAACAATGGCCTCTGCTCAAGTATGACAAAGTCCACTGATCAAGTATAAAAAAGTCCCCTGGTCGAGAATAACAAAGTCCCCTAATCGAGTATAACAAAGTCCCCTGGTCGATTATAGCAAAGTCCTCTGGTCGAGTAAAACAAAGCCACCTCATCGAGTAAGACAAAGTCCCCTGATCGATTATAACAAAGTCCCCTGATCGAGTATAAAAAAGCCCCCTAGACGAGTTTAGCAAAGTCCCCTGATCGAGTATAACAACTTCCCCTGATCGAGTATAACAAAGTCCCCTGGTCCAGTATAACAAAGTCCCCTAATCGAGTAGAACAAATCCCCTGCTCGAGTATAACAAAGTCTCCAGGCCCAGTATAACAAAGTCCCCAGATTGAGCATAACAAAGTCCCCTGATCGATTATAACAAAGTCCCCTGGTCGACTATAGCAAAGTCCCCTGGTCGAGTATAACTAAGCCCCGTCATCGAGTATAACAAAGGCCCCTAATCGAGTATAACAAAGTCCTCTGATCGAGTATAACAAAGTCACCTGAACGAGTATAACAAAGTCACCTGATCGAGTATAACAAAGTCCCCTGGTCGAATATAGCAAAGTCCCCTGGTCGAGTATAACAAAGCCCCATCATCGAGTATAACAAAGGCCCCTAATCGAGTATAACAAAGTCCAATGATCGAGTATAACAAAGGTCCCTGGTCGAGGATAGCAAAGTCCACTGATCGAGTATAAAAAAGCCTCCTGATCGAGTATAACAAAGTCCCCTAATCGAGTATAACAAAGTCCCCTGGTCGAGTATAGCAAAGTCCCCTGATCGAGGTTAACAAAGCCTCCTGATCTAGTATAACAAAGTCCCCTGATCGAGTATAACAAAGTCCCCTGCTCGAGTATAAAAAAGTCCCCTGATCGAGTCCAAAAAAGGCCTCTAATCGAGTATAACAAAGTCCCTTGATCGAGTATAATAAAGGCCCCTGACCGAGTATAACAAAGGCCCCTCATCGAGTATAAGAAAGTCCCCTGATCGAGTATATCAAAGTCCCATTATCGAGTAAAACAAAGTCTTCTAATCGAGTATAACAAAGGCCCCTGGTCGAGTATAACAAAGTGCCCTGATCTAGTGTAACAAAAGTCCCCTAATCGAGTATAACAAAGTCTCCTAATCGAGAATAAAAATGTCCCCTGGTCCAGCGTAACAATGTCCCTGATCGAGTATAAAAAAGTCCCCTGGCCCAGTATAACAAAGTCCCTAGATCGAGCATACCAAAGTCCCCTGATCGATTATAACAAAGTCCCCCGGTCGATTATAGCAAAGGGCCCTGATCGAGTAAGACAAAGTCCCCTGATCGAGTATAACAAAGTCACCTGTTCGAGTCTAAGAAAGTCCCCTTATCGAGTAAAACAAAGTCCCCTATTCAAGTATAACAAAGGCCCCTGGTCGAGTATAACAAAGTCCCCTGATCGAGTATAACAAAGTCCCCTGATCCTAGTATAACAAAGCCCCCTGGACGAGTATAACAAAGTCCCCTGAACCGAGTATAACAAAGTCCCCTGATCGAGTATAACATATCCCCTGATCGAGTATAACAAAGTCCCTGGTGGAGTATAACAAAGTCCCCTGAACCGAGTATAACAAAGTCCCCTGATCGAGTATAACATATCCCCTGGTCGAGTATAACAAAGTTTTCTAATCGAGGATAACAAAGGCCACTGGCCGAGTATAACAAAGTCCTCTGATCAAGTATAACAAAGTCCCCTGATCGAGGATAACAAAGTCCCCTAATCAAGTATAACAAAGTACCCTCATCACGTATAACATATCCCCTGATCGAGTATAACAAAGTCCACTGGTCGAGTATAACAAAGTCCCCTGATCGAGTATAACAAAGGCCCCTCATCGATTATAGCAAAGTCCATTGGTCAAATATAGGAAAGTCCACTGATCGAGTATGACAAAGTCCCCTGATCATGTATAAAAGAGTACCCTGGTCGAGTATAACAAAGTCCCTGATCGAGTATAGCAAAGTCCCCTGGTCGAGTATAACAAAGCCCCCTCATCGAGTATAACAAAGGCCCCTAATCGAGTATAACAAAGTCCCCTGATTGAGTATAACAAAGTCGTCTGGTTGAGTATAACAAAGTCCCCTGATCGAGTATAACATATCCCCTGTTCGAGTATAACAAAGACTTCTGGTCGAGTATAAAAAAGTCCCCTGGTCGAGTATAACAAAGTCCGCTAATCGAATAAAACAAAGTCCTCTGGTCGAGTATAAAAAAGTCCCCTGATCGAATATAACAAAGTCCCCTGCTCGAGTATAACAAAGTCCCCTGATCGAGTATAAGAAAGGCCCCTTATCGAGTATAACAAAGTCCGTTGGTCAAGTATAAAAAAGTCCCCTGGTCCAGTATAACAAAGTCCCCTCATCGAGTATAACATATCACTTGATCGAGTATAACAACGTCTCCTGGCCCAGTTTAACAAAGACCCTAGATCGAGCATAACAGAGTCCCCTAATCGATTATAACAAATTCTCCTGGTCGAGTATAACAAAGGGCCCTGATCGAGTAAGACAAAGTCCCCTGATCGAGCATAACAAAGTCCCCTGATCCTAGTATAACAAAGCCCCCTGGACGAGTATGACACATCCCCTGATCGAATATAACAAAGTCCTCTGGTCGAGTATAAAAAAGTCCCCTGATCGAGTATAACAAAGTCTCCTGCTCGAGTATAACAAAGTCCCCTGATCGAGTATAACAAAGTCCCCTGGTCGAGTATAGCAAGTCCCCTCATCAAGTATAACAAAGCCTATTGATCGAGTATAACAAAGTCCCCTGATCGAGTATAACAAAGTCCCCTGGTCGACTATAACAAAGTCCCTGATCGAGTATAACAAAGGCCCCTCATCGAGTATAGTAAAGTCCATTGGTCAAATATAGAAAAGTCCACTGATCGAGTATAACAAAGTCCCCTGATCGAGTATAACAAAGTCCCCTGATCAAGTATGAAAAAGTCCCCTGGTCGAGCAAAACAAAGCCCCCTCATCGAGTATAACAAAGGCCCCTAATCGAGTATAACAAAGTCCATTGGTCAGGTATAAAAAAGTCCCCTGCTCGAGTCTAACATTAAGTCCCCTTATTGAATATAACAAAGTCCCCTGATCAAGTATAACAAAGTCCCCTGTTCCAGTATAACGCAGTCCCCTGATCGAGTATAACATATCCCCTAATCGAGAATATCAAAGTCTCCTGGCCCAGTATAACAAACTCCCCAGATCGAGCATAACAAAGTCCCCTGACCGAGTATAACAAATGCCTCTGTTCGAGTATAACAAAGTCCTCTGTTCGAGAATAACAAAGTCCCCTGATCCTAGTATAACAAAGCCCCCTGGACGAGTATAACAAAGTCCCTGATCGAGTATATCAAAGTCCCCTGATCGAGTATAGCAAAGTCCCCTGGTCGAGTATAACAAAGTTTTCTAATCGAGTATAGCAAAGGCCCCTCGTCGAGTATAACAAAGTCTTCTGATCGAGTATAACAAAGTCCCCTGATCGAGTATAACAAAGTCCCCTAATCAAGTATAACAAAGTCCCCTGATCGAGTATAACATATCCCCTGATCGAGTATAGCAAAGTCCTCTGCTCGAGTATAACAAAGTCCCATGATCGAGTATAACAAAGTCTCCTGGTCGATAATAACAAAGTCCCCAGATCGAGTATAACAAAAGCCCCTCATCGAGTATAGCAAAGTCCATTGGTCAAATATAGGAAAGTCCACTGATCGAGTATGACAAACTCCCCTGATTAATTATAAAAAAGTCCCCTGGTCGAGTATAACAAAGTCCCCTGATCGAGTATAACAAAGTCCCCGGGTCGAGTATAACAAAGCCCTCTCATCGAGTATAACAAAGGGCCCTAATCGAGTATAACAAAGTCCCCTGATTGAGTATAACAAAGTCCCCTGATGGAGTATAACAAAGTCCACTGCTCGAGTATAATAAAGTCGCCAGATCGAGTACAACAAAAGCCTATCATCGAGTATAACAAAGTCCATTGGTCAAGTATAAAAAAGTCCCCTGGTCGAGTATAACAAAGACCCCTGATCAAGTATAACAAAGTCCCCTGGTCGAGTATAGCAAAGTCCCCTGATCGAGAATAACAAAGCCTCCAGATCGAGTATAACAAAGTCCCCTGATCGAGTTTAACACAGCCCTCTTCTCGAGTATAACAAAGGCCCCTGATCGAGTATAACAAAGTCCCCTGATCGAGAATAACAAATCCGCCTAATCGAGTATAACAAAGTTCCCTGGTCGACTAAACAAAGTCCCCTGTTCGAGTCTAACAAAGTCCCCTTATCGAGTATAACAAATTCCCCTTATCGAGTATAACAAAGTCCCTTTAACGAGTATAACAAAGTCTAGTGATCGAGTATAACAAAGGCCCCTGGACGAGTATAACAAAGTCCCCTGATCGAGTATAACAAAAGCCCCTTGATCGAGTATAACAAAGTACCCTGGTCGAGTATACCAAAGTTTTCTTATCGAGTATAACAAAGGCCCCTGGTCGAGTATAACAAAGTCCTCTGATCGAGTATAACAAAATTCCCCTGATCGAGTATAACAAAGTCCCCTAATCAAGTAGAGCAAAGTCCCCTCATCGAGTATAACACATCCCCTGATCGAGTATAACAAAGTCCACTGGTCGAGTATAACAAAGCCCCTGATCGAGTATAAAAAAGTCCCCTTCTCGAGTATAACAAAGTCCCCAGATCGAGTATAACAAAGGCCTCTCATCTAGTATAACAAAGTCCATTGGTCAAGTATAAAAAAGTCCCCTGGTTGAGTATAACAAAGACCCCTGATCGAGTATAACAAAGTCCCCTGGTCGAGTATAGCAAAGTCCCCTGATCGAGGATAACAAAGTCCCCAGATCGAGCATAACAAAGTCCCCTGATTGAGTATAACAAAGTCCCCTGATCGAGTATAACAAAGTCCTCTGGTTGAGTATAACAAAGTCCCCTGATCGAATATAACATATCCCCTGATCGAGTATAACAAAATTCCCCTGATCGAGTATGACAAAGTCCCCTGTTTAATTTTGAATAAGTCCCCTGGTTGAGTATAACAAAGTTCGCTGATCAAGTATAAAAAAGACCCCTGGTCGAATATAACAAAGCCCCCTCATCGAGTAAAACAACGGCCCCTAATCGAGAATAACAAGTCCAGTGATCGAGTATAACATATCCCATGATCGAGTATAACAAAGTCCTCTGGTCGAGTATAAAAAAGTCCCCTGATCGAGTATAACAAAGGTCCCTCATTGAGTATAACAAAGTCCATTGATCAAGTATAACAAAGGCCTCTCATCTAGTATAACAAAGTCCATTGGTCAGGTATAAAAAAGTCCCCTGGTCGAGTATAGCAAAGTCCCCTGGTCGAGTATAGCAAAGTCCCCTCATCGAGTATAACAAATCCTTCTCATCGAATATAACAAAGTCCCATCATCGAGTATAACAAAGCCCCCTGCTCGAGTATAAAAAAGTCCCTTGATCGGGTATAAGAAAGTCCCCTGATCGAGTATAACAAAGGCCTCTGATCGAGTCAAAAAAGGCCCCTAATCGAGTATAACAAAGTCCACTGATCTAGTATAAAAAAGGCCCCTGATCAAGTATAAGAAAAGCCCCTCATCGAGTATAACAAAGTCACCTGATCGAGTATAACTAAGCCGCCTAATCGAGTATAACAAAGTCCCCTGGTCGAGTATAACAAAGTCCCCTGTTCGAGTCTAACAAAGTCCCTTTATCGAGTATAACAAATTCCCCTTATAGAGTATTACAAAGACCCGTATCGAGTATAACAAAGTCCGGTGATCCAGTATAACAAAGGCCCCTGGTCGAGTATAACAATGTCCCCTGATCGAGTATAACAAAAGTCCCTTGATCGAGTATAACAAAGTCCCCTGATCGAGCATAAAAGAAAATTTTGGCCCGAGTAACAGAAGTCCCCATATCCCAGGCAACAAAATTACTGATCGTATATTCAACAAAAGTCCCCTGGTCGAGTATAGCAAGGGCCCCTGATCGGAGGTAAGACAAAAGTACCCCATTAAATTATAAGAAAAGCCCCTGGATCGAGTATAACAAAGCCCCATGATCGAGTATAACAAAGTCCCCTGATCAAGTATAACAAAGACCCCTGATCAAGTATAACAAAGACCCCTTATCAAGTATAACAAAGTTCCCTTATCGAGTATAACACAGCCCCCTGATCGAGTATAACAAAGTCCCCTGATCGAGTATAACAAAGGCCACTGGACGAGTATAACAAAGTCCCCTGATCGAGTATAACAAAAGTCCCTTGATCGAGTATAACAAAGTACCCTGGTCGAGTATAACAAAGCCCTCTCATCGAGTAAAACAAAGGCCCCTAATCGAGTATAACAAAGTCCAGTGATCGAGTATAACATATCCCCTCATCGAGTATAACAAAGTCCTCTGTTCGAGTATAAAAAAGTCCCCTGATCGACTATAACAAAGGTTACTCATTGAGTATAACAAAGTCCATTGATCAAGTATAACAAAGGCCTCTCATCTAGTATAACAAAGTCCATTGGTCAGGTATAGAAAAGTCCCCTGGTCGAGTATAGCAAGTCCCCTGATCGAATATAACAAAGTCCCCTGGTCGAGTATAGCAAAGTCCCTTGCCGAGTATAACAAAACCTCCTCATCGAATATAACAAAGTCCCCTCATCGAGTATAACAAAGCCCCCTGCTCGGGTATAAGAAAGTCCCTTGATCGGGTATAAGAAAGTCCCCTGATCGAGTATAACAAAGGCCCCTGATCGAGTCCAAAAAAGGCCCCTAATCGAGTATAACAAAGTCCACTGATCTAGAATAACAAAGGCCCCTGATCAAGTATAAGAAAAGCCCCTCATCGAGTATAACAAAGTCACCTGATCGAGTATAACTAAGCCGCCTAATCGAGTATAACAAAGTCCCCTGGTCGAGTATAACAAAGTCCCCTGTTCGAGTCTAACAAAGTCCCCTTATCGAGTATAACAAATTCCCCTTATAGAGTATTACAAAGACCCCTTATCGAGTATAACAAAGTCCGGTGATCGAGTATAACAATGTCCCCTGATCGAGTATAACAAAAGTCCCTTGATCGAGTATAACAAAGTCCCCTGATCGAGCATAAAAAAGTCCCCTGGCCCAGTATAACAAAGTCCCCATATCGAGCATAACAAAGTCCCCTGACCGATTATAACAAAGTCCCCTGGTCGAGTATAGCAAAGGGCCCTGATCGAGTAAGACAAAGTACCCTGATCGAGTATAAGAAAAGTCCCTGGTATAGCAAAGCCCCTGGACAGTATAACAAGTCCCTGGTCGAGTATAACAAGGTCCTGTTCAGGTCTAACAAGTCCCTTAATAAAGGTATAACAAATTCCCTTATCCGAGTATAGCAGAATACACATAACGAGTATATGTCAAGTCTCTGATCAATTATAACAAGAGGCCCTGGACAGGTATAACAAGAATCCCTGATCGAGTATAACAAAAGTCCATGATCGAGTATAAACAAAGTAAACACCAGTCCTAATTACATAACAAAGTTTTCTCTTATAAAATTATAGCAAAAAAGGCCCTGGTCAGTATAACAAAGTCCTCTGATCGAGTATAACAAAATTCTGATCATGAGTATAACAAGTCCCCTAATCAAGTATGGCAAGTCCCCTCATCGAGTACTCCTATCTGATGAGTAAAACAAATCTCTCTCTCTGATCGGAAGCCTACTTCAAGTCCCTGATCGAGTATAAAAAGTCCTGGTCGAGTATAACAAAGTCCCCTGATCGAGGATAACAAAAGCCCCTCATCGTGTATAACAAAGTCCCCTGATTGAGTAAAACAAACTCCCCTGATCGAGTATAACAAAGTCCTCTGGTTGAGTATAACAAAGTCCCCTGATCGAATATAACATATCCCCTGATCGAGTATAACAAAATTCCCCTGATCGAGTATGACAAAGTCCCTGTTTAATTTTGAAAATGTCCCCTGGTTGAGTATAACAAAGTTCCCTGATCGATTATAAAAAGTCCCCTGGTTGAGTATAACAAAGCCCCCTCATCGAGTAAAACAAAGGCCCCTAATCGAGTATAACAAAGTCCACTGATCGGGTATAACATATCCCCTAATCGAGTATAACAAAGTCCTCTGGTCAAGTATAAAAAGTCCCCTGATCGAGTATAACAAAGGTCCCTCATTGAGTATAACAAAGTCCATTGATCAAGTATAAAAAAGTCCCCTGGTCGAGTATAACAAAGTCCTCTGATCGGGTATAACAAAGTCCTCTGGTTCGAGTATAAAAAAGTCCCCTGATCGCGAGTAACAAAGTCCCCTTCTCGAGTATAACAAAGTCCCCAGATCGAGTATAACAAAGGCCTCTCATCTAGTACAACAAAGTCCATTGGTCAAGTATAAAAAAGTCCCTTGGTTGAGTATAACAAAGACCCCTGATCGAGTATAACAAAGTCCCATGGTGGAGTATAGCAAAGTCCCCTGATCGAGGATAACAAAGTCCCCAGATCGAGCATAGCAAAGTCCCCTGATTGAGTATAACAAAGTCCCCTGATCGAGTATAACAAAGTCCTCTGGTTGAGTATAGCAAAGTCCCCTGATCGAGTATAACAATAATCCCCTGATCGAGTATAACAACGTCTCGTGGCCCAGTTTAACAAAGTCCCCAGATCGAGCATAACAAAGTCCCCTAATCGATTATAACAAAGTCCCCTGGTCGAGTATAAAAAAGGACCCTGATCGAGTAAGACAAAACCCCTGAATCGAGTATAACAAAGTCCCCTGATCGAGCATAACATATCCCCTGATCGAGTATAACAGAGTCCCTGGTGGAGTATAACAAAGTCCCCTGGTCGAGTATAACAAAGTTTTCTAATCGAGTATTCAAATATAACAAAAGTCTTCTTCGATCAAGTATAACAAAGTCCTTTATCGAAAAAGTCCCCTAACTGGCAAAACAAAGTCATCAACGATATAAATGAAAGTCTCCCTGATCGAAGAAGCAACATAAACTCCTGATCGAGTATAACAAAGTTTCGTCGAGTATAACAAAGTCCCCTGATCGAGTATATGCTAACAATGTCCTCCCTGGTCGAGTATAGCAAAGTCCAATGGTCAACAGGAAAGTCCACTGATCGAGGCGACAAACTCCCCCATCGCGATAAAAAGTCCCCTGGTCGAAAGTATAACAATGTCCCTGATCATATAACAAAAGTCCCCTGGTCGAGTATATAAATAAAGGCTCCCTATTCTTCAGTATAACAGTCCCTTGGATTTAGTATAACTAAGTCCCCTGATCGAGTATACAGCAATTTTATTATAACATATCCCCTAATCGAGTATAACAAAGTCCTCTGGTCGAGGATAAAAAAGTCCCTTGATCGCGTATAACAAAGTCCCCTGGTCGTGTATAACAAAGTCCCCTGATCGAGTATAACAAAGTCCCCTGATCCTAGTATAACAAAGCCCACTGGACGAGTATAACAAAGACACCTGAACCGAGTATAACAAAGTCCCCTGATCGAGTATAACAAAGTCCCTGGTGGAGTATAACAAAGTCCCCTGGTCGAGTATAACAAAGTTGTCTAATCGAGTATAACAAAGACCCCTGATCGAGTATAACATATCCCCTGATCGAGTATAACAAAGTCCCTGGTGGAGTATAACAAAGTCCCCTGGTCGAGTATAGCAAAGTTTTCTAATCGAGTATAACAAAGGCCCCTGGACGAGTATAACAAAGTTTTCTAATCGAGTATATCAAAGGCCCCTGGTCGAGTATAACAAAGTCCTCTGATCAAATATAACAAAGTCCCCTGATGGAGTATAACAAAGTCCCCTGATCCTAGTATAACAAAGCCCACTGGACGAGTATAACAAAGACACCTGAACCGAGTATAACAAAGTCCCCTGATCGAGTATAACAAAGTCCCTGGTGGAGTATAACAGAGTCCCCTGGTCGAGTATAACAAAGTTGTCTAATCGAGTATAACAAAGGCCCCTGGTCGAGTATAACAAAGTCCTCTGATCAAGTATAACAAAGTCCCCTAATCAAGTATAACAAAGTCCCCTGGTCGTATATAACAAGGTCACCTGATCGAGTATAACAAAAGGCCCCTCATTGAGTATAACAAAGTCCATTGGTCAAGTATAAAAAGTCCCCTGGACGAGTATAACAAAGTCCCTTGATCAAGTATAACATAGCCCCTGGTCGAGTTTAACAAAGTCCTCTGGTCGAGTTTAAAAAAGTCACCTGTTCGAGTATAATAAAGCCCCCTGCTCGAGTATAAGTAGGTCCCCTGATCAAGTATAACAAAGTCTCCTGATCGAGTATAACAAAAGCCCCTCATCGAGTCCAAAAAAGGCCCCTAATCGAGTATAACAAAGTTTCCTGATCTAGTATAACAAAGGCCTCTGGTCGAGTATAACAAAGGCCCTTCATCGAGTATAACAAAGTCCCCTAATCGATTATAACAAAGCCGCCTAATCGAGGATAACAAAGTCCCGTGGTCGAGTATAACAAAGTCCCCTGATCGAGTATAACAAAGGCCTCTGGTCGAGTATAACAAAGTCCCCTGATCGAGTATAACAAAAATCCCCTGATCGAGTATAACAACGTCTCGTGGCCCAGTTTAACAAAGTCCCCAGATCGAGCATAACAAAGTCACCTAATCGATTATAACAAAGTCCCTTGGTCGAGTATAACAAAGGGCCCTGAACGAGTAGAACAAATTACCCTGATCAAGCATAACAAAGTCCCCTGATCCTAGTATAACAAAGCCCCCTGGACGAGTATAACAAAGTCCCCTGAACCGAGTATAACAAAGTCCCCTTATCGAGTATAACATATCCCCTGATCGAGTATAACAGAGTCCCTGGTGGAATATAACAAAGTCCCCTGGTCGAGTATAACAAAGTTTTCTAATCGAGTATAACAAAGGCTCCTGGTCGAGTATAACAAAGTCCTCTGATCAAGTATAACAAAGTCCTTTGATCGAGTATAAAAAAGTCCCCTAATCAATTAAAAAAAAGTCCCCTGATTGAGTATAACAAAGTTCCCCTATCGAGTATAACATATCCTTTGATCGAGTATAACAAATTCCTCTGGTCGAGTATAACAAACTCCCCTGATCGAGTATAACAAAGTCCCCTTGTCGAGTATAGCAAAGTCCCCTGATCGAGTATAACAAAGGCCCCTCATCGATTATAACATTGGTCATATATAGGAAAGTCCACTGATCGAGTATGACAAAGTCCCCTAATCAAGTTCAAAAAAGTCCCCTGGTCGTGTATAACAAAGTCCCCTAATCGAGTATAACAAAGTCCCCTGGACGAGTATGACATATCCCCTGATCGAGTATAACAAAGTCTTCTGGTCGAGTATAAAAAAGTCCCCTGATTGCGTATAACAAAGTCCCCTGGACGTGTATAACAAAGTCCCCTGATCGAGTATAACAAAGGCCCCTCATTGAGTATAACAAAGTCCATTGGCCAAGTATAAAAAAGCCTTGGTCGGTATAACAAAGTCCCCTGATCGTGTATAACAAAGTCCCCTGGTCGAGTATAACAAAGTCCCCTGATCGAATATAACAAATTCTCCTGGTCGAGTATAACAAAGTTTTCTAATCGAGTATAACAAAGGCCCCTCGTCGAGTAGAACAAAGTCCTCTGTTTGAATATAACAAAGTCCCCTGATCGAGTATAACATATCTCCTGATCGAGTATAATAAAGTCCTCTGGTCGAGTATAACAAAGTCCCCTCATCGAGTATAACAAAGTCCCCTTGTCGAGTATAACAATGTCCCCTGATCGACTATAACAAAGGCCCCTCATCGAGTCTAGCAAAGTCCATTGGTCAAATATAGGAAAGTCCACTCATCGAGTATAACAAAGTCCCCCGATCGAGTAAAACAATGGCCTCTGGTCAAGTATGACAAAGTCCCCTGATCAAGTATAAAAAAATCCCCTGGTCGAGTATAACAAAGTCCCCTAATCGAGTATAACAAAGTCCCCTGGTCGACTATAGCAAAGTCCCCTGATCGAGTTTAACAAAGCCCCCTCATCGAGTATAAAAGAGGCCCCTAATCGAGTATAACAAAGTCCCCTGGTTGAGTATAACAAAGTTCCCTGATCAAGTATAACATATCCCCGGATTGAGTATAACAAAGTCCTCTTGTCGAGTATAAAAAAGTCCCCTGATCGAGTATAACAAAGTCCCCTGGTCGAGTATAACAAAGTTTTCTAATCGAGTATAACATGTCCTCTGGTCGAGTATAACAAAGTCCCCTCATCGAGTATAACAAAGTCCCCTGGTCGAGTATAACAATGTCCCCTCATCGAGTATAACAAAGGCCCCTCATCGAGTATAGCAAAGTCCATTGGTCAAATATAGGAAAGTCCACTCATCGAGTATAACAAAGTCCCCCGATCGAGTATAACAATGGACTCTGGTCAAGTATGACAAAGTCCCCTGATCAAGTATAAAAAAGTCCCCTGGTCGAGTATAACAAAGTCCCCTAATCGAGTATAACAAAGTCCCCTGGTCGACTATAGCAAAGTCCCCTGGTCAAGTATAACACAGTCCCCTGGTTGAGTATAACAAAGTCCCTGATCAAGTATAACATATCCCCTGATTGAGTATAACAAAGTCCTCTGGTCGAGTATAAAAAAGTCCCCTGATCGAGTATAACAATGTCCCCTGGTGGAGTATAACAAAGTCCCCTGGTCGAGAATAACAAAGTCCCCTGATCCTAGTATAACAAAGCCCCCTGGACGAGTATAACAAAGACCCTGATCGAGTATATCAAAGTCCCCTGATCGAGTATAGCAAAGTCCCCTCGTCGAGTATAACAATAGTCTTCTGATCGAGTATAACAAAGTCCCCTGATCGAGTTTAACAAAGTCCCCTAATCAAGTATAACAAAGTCCCATGATCGAGTATAACAAAGTCTCCTGATCGATAATAACAAAGTCCCCAGATCGAGTATAACAAAAGCCCCTCATCGAGTATAGCAAAGTCCATTGGTCAAATATAGGAAAGTCCACTGATCAAGTATGACAAACTCCCCTGATTAATTATAAAAAAGTCCCCTGGTCGAGTATAACAAAGTCCCCTGATCGAGTATAACAAAGTCCCCTGGTCGAGTATAACAAAGCCCTCTCATCGAGTATAACAAAGAGCCCTAATCGAGTATAACAAAGTCCCCTGATTGAGTATAACAAAGTCCCCTGATGGAGTATAACAAAGTCCCCTGCTCGAGTATAATAAAGTCGCCAGATCGAGTACAACAAAGGCCTATCATCGAGTATAACAAAGTCCATTGGTCAAGTATAAAAAAGTCCCCTGGTCGAGTATAACAAAGACCCCTAGTCGAGTATAACAAAGTCCCCTGGTCGAGTATAGCAAAGTCCCCTGATCGAGAATAACAAATCCGCCTAATCGAGTATAACAAAGTTCCCTGGTCGAGTATAACAAAGTCCCCTGTTCGAGTCTAACAAAGTCCCCTTATCTAGTATAACAAATTCCCCTTATCGAGTATAACAAAGTCCCTTTAACGAGTATAACAAAATCTAGTGATCGAGTATAACAAAGGCCCCTGGACGAGTATAACAAAGTCCCCTGATCGAGTATAACAAAAGTCCCTTGATCGAGTATAACAAAGTACCCTGGTCGAGTATAACAAAGTTTTCTTATCGAGTATAACAAAGGCCCCTGGTCGAGTATAGCAAAGTCCTCTGATCGAGTATAACAAAATTCCCCTGATCGAGTATAACAAAGTCCCCTAATCAAGTATAGCAAAGTCCCCTCATCGAGTATAACACATCCCCTGATCGAGTATAACAAAGTCCTCTGGTCGAGTATAACAAAGTCCCCTGATCGAGTATAAAAAAGTCCCCTTCTCGAGTATAACAAAGTCCCCAGATCGAGTATAACAAAGGCCTCTCATCTAGTATAACAAAGTCCATTGGTCAAGTATAAAAAAGTCCCCTGGTTGAGTATAACAAAGACCCCTGATCGAGTATAACAAAGTCCCCTGGTCGAGTATAGCAAAGTCCCCTGATCGAGGATAACAAAGTCCACAGATCGAGCATAACAACGTCCCCTGATTGAGTATAACAAAGTCCCCTGATCGAGTATAACAAAGTCCTCTGGTTGAGTATAACAAAGTCCCCTGATCGAATATAACATATCCCCTGATCGAGTATAACAAAATTCCCCTGATCGAGTATGACAAAGTCCCCTGTTTAATTTTGAAAAAGTCGCCTGGTTGAGTATAACAAAGTTCCCTGATCGAGTATAAAAAAGTCCCCTGGTCGAGTATAACAAAGCCCCCTCATCGAGTAAAACAAAGGCCCCTAATCGAGTATAACAAAGTCCAGTGATCGAGTATAACATATCCCCTCATCGAGTATAACAAAGTCCTCTGGTTGAGTATAAAAAAGTCCCCTGATCGACTATAACAAAGGTCACTCATTGAGTATAACAAAGTCCATTGATCAAGTATAACAAAGGCCTCTCATCTAGTATAACAAAGTCCATTGGTCAGGTATAGAAAAGTCCCCTGGTTGAGTATAGCAAGTCCCATGATCGAATATAACAAAGTCCCCTGGTCGAGTATAGCAAAGTCCCCTGCCGAGTATAACAAAACCTCCTCATCGGGTATAAGAAAGTCCCTTGATCGGGTATAAGAAAGTCCCCTGATCGAGTATAACAAAGGCCCCTGATCGAGTCCAAAAAAGGCCCCTAATCGAGTATAACAAAGTCCACTGATCTAGTATAACAAAGGCCCCTGATCAAGTATAAGAAAATCCCCTCATCGAGTATAACAAAGTCACCTCATCGAGTATAACTAAGCCGCCTAATCGAGTATAACAAAGTCCCCTGGTCGAGTATAACAAAGTCCCCTGTTCGAGTCTAACAAAGTCCCCTTATCGAGTATAACAAATTCCCCTTATAGAGTATTACAAAGACCCCTTATCGAGTATAACAAAGTCCGGTGATCGAGTATAACAAAGGCCCCTGGTCGAGTATAACAATGTCCCCTGATCGAGTATAACAAAAGTCCCTTGATCGAGTATAACAAAGTCCCCTGATCGAGCATAAAAAAGTCCCCTGGCCCAGTATAACAAAGTCCCCATATCGAGCATAACAAAGTCCCCTGATCGTTTATAACAAAGTCCCCTGGTCGAGTATAGCAAAGGGCCCTGATCGAGTTAGACAAAGTACCCTGATCGAGTATAAGAAAGTCCACTGATCGAGTATAACAAAGCCCCCTGGACGAGTATAACAAAGTCCCCTGGTCGAGTATAACAAAGTCCCCTGTTCGAGTCTAACAAAGTCCCCTTATCGAGTATAACAAATTCCCCTTATCGAGTATAACAAAGTCCCCTTAACGAGTATAACAAAGTCTCCTGATCGAGTATAACAAAGTACCCTGGTCGAGTATAACAAAGTTTTCTTATCGAGTATAACAAAGTCCCCTGGTCGAGTATAACAAAGGCCCCTATTCGAGTATAACAAAGTCCCATGGTGGAGTATAGCAAAGTCCCCTAATCAAGTAAAACAAAGTCACCTAATCGAGTATAACAAAGTCCCCTGATCGAGTATAACATAACCCCTGATCGAGTATAACAAAGTTCTCTGGTCGAGTATAACAAAGTCCCCTGATCAAGTATAACAATGTCCCCTGGTCGAGTATAGCAAAGTCCATTGGTCAAATATAGGAAAGTCCACTGATCGAGTATGACAAACTCCCCTGATCAAGTATAAAAAAGTCCCCTGGTCGAGTATAACAATGTCCCCTGATCGAGTATAACAAAGTCCCCTGGTCGAGTATAACAAAGGCCCCTATTCGAGTATAACAAAGTCCCTTGATTTAGTATAACTAAGTCCCCTGATCGAGTATAACAAAGTACTCTGGTTGAGTATAACAAAGTCCCCTGATCGAGTATAACATATCCCCTAATTGAGTATAACAAAGTCCTCTGGTCGAGGATAAAAAAGTCCCTTGATCGCGTATAACAAAGTCCCCTGGTCGTGTATAACAAAGTCCCCTGATCGAGTATAACAAAGTCCCCTGATCCTAGTATAACAAAGCCCACTGGACGAGTATATCAAAGACACCTGAACCGAGTATATCAAAGTCCCCTGATCGAGTATAACATATCCCCTGATCGAGTATAACAAAGTCCCTGGTGGAGTATAACAAAGTCCCCTGGTCGAGTATAACAAAGTTTTCTAATCGAGTATAACAAAGGCCCCTGGTCGAGTATAACAAAGTTTTCTAATCGAGTATATCAAAGGCCCCTGGTCGAGTATAACAAAGTCCTCTGATCAAATATAACAAAGTCCTTTGATCGAGTATAACAAAGTCCCCTAATCAAGTATAACAAAGTCCCCTGGTCGAGTATAACAAAGGGCCCTGATCGAGTAAGAAAAAGTCCCCTGATTGAGTATAACAAAGTCCCCTGATCCTAGTATAACAAAGCCCACTGGACGAGTATAACAAAGACACCTGAACCGAGTATAACAAAGTCCCCTGATCGAGTATAACAAAGTCCCTGGTGGAGTTTTACAAAGTCCCCTGGTCGAGTATAACAAAGTTTTCTAATCGAGTATAACAAAGGCCCCTGGTCGAGCATAACAAAGTCCTCTGATCATGTATACAAAGTCCCCTAATCAAGTATAACAAAGTCCCCTGGTCGTATATAACAAAGTCACCTGATCGAGTATAACAAAAGGCCCCTCATTGAGTATAACAAAGTCCATTGGTCAAGTATAAAAAGTCCCCTTGACGAGTATAACAAAGTCCCTTGATCAAGTATAACATAACCCCTGGTCGAGTTTAACAAAGTCCTCTGGTCGAGTATAAAAAAGTCCCCTGTTCGAGTATAATAAAGCCCCCTGCTCGAGTATAAGTAGGTCCCCTGATCGAGTATAACAAAGTCTCCTCATCGAGTATAACAAAAGCCCCTCATCGAGTCCAAAAAAGGCTCCTAATCGAGTATAACAAAGTTCCCTGATCTAGTAAAACAAAGGCCTCTGGTCGAGTATAACAAAGGCCCCTCATCGAGTATAACAAAGTCCCCTGATCGATTATAACAAAGCCGCCTAATCGAGGATAACAAAGTCCCGTGGTCGAGTATAACAAAGTCCCCTGATCGAGTATAACAAAGGCCTCTGGTCGAGTATAACAAAGTCCCCTGATCGAGTATAACAAAAATCCCCTGATCGAGTATAACAACGTCTCGTGGCCCAGTTTAACAAAGTCCCCAGATCGAGCATAACAAAGTCACCTAATCGATTATAACAAAGTCCCTTGGTCGAATATAACAAAGGGCCCTGATCGAGTAGAACAAAGTCCCCTGATCAAGCATAACAAAGTCCCCTGATCCTAGTATAACAAAGCCCCCTGGACGAGTATAACAAAGTCCCCTGAACCGAGTATAACAAAGTCCCCTTATCGAGTATAACATATCCCCTGATCGAGTATAACAGAGTCCCTGGTGGAGTATAACAAAGTCCCCTGGTCGAGTA
>NW_024718832.1:0-152500 GCF_018991925.1 Homarus americanus
TGTCTTCCTATATAGCCCCGAACACGATTCATCACTGCACCTTCAGACAAAAGCAAGTTCCCTGACTAATTGTCCATCGTCACCCGTTATAACTACTGACGGGGCCGATTACTTTGGGCGGTGAGGGGTGAGGTGAGAGGAGGGGGTTAGGGGAGGGAGGAGGAGTGATTAGAAGTTGGGGTGAGAGGAAGGAGGTAAGGAGGAGGGATGAGGGAGGAGGTAGGGTGATGGATGATAAGGTGATGGGTGAGAAGGAAGGGTGAGGGAGGGTGAGGAGGAGGGGAGGGAGAGAAAACAGGGGTTCAGGAGAGGAAAAGGTGTTCAGAAAAGAGAAAAGGGGAAAGAAAGAGGGGTTGATAAAGAGGAAGGAGAGGGGAGAGGAAGGGGAAGTTGATCAATACAGTGTCAAGGTCCCACGTCGTGTCTCAGGACTTTATCTTCCTTGTACACGGAATCTCCTCGTCACTCAGCGGCCTGTGGTGGTCGTCTTGTGGTTGTCAGTCATACACCGGGTCGTCCTCAGTGTCGTTTGTAGTCGTTTTCGATGGGTCGTCCTCAGTCATTTGTATAGTCGTTTTAGTAGGTCGCCCTCGAATATAATGGAGCTTAATGACGACGAATGGACGGACGGACAAACATAGTCCTAATTTCAATAATGGTCATCCTCGAAAGGTCCACCTCAGGCCCTGCTAGAAACTACTATGCTGAAGTCGATCGCTACATTATGTCAGGTGCCATTAATGTGCTTATTACCTCCTTACCTGCCGTCCCTGCCCCAAACCTGGCCACTAACCCCTCACCCACCAACAGCTCCACACCACCAACACTCTCCACCACTCAACACTCTCCACCACTCAACACTCTCCACCACTCACACTTCACCACCAACACTCATCCACTCAACACTTCCACCACTACCACTCTAACACCCTCCAACTAACTCCCATCCACGTCTGTAGGCTCCTCTCATCCACCTACTGTCTCCATCCATGTTTAGGCTCCTCCTACCTCCTAGGCTCCAGAGACTACAACAACCTCTACCCCCATCACCACCCCCCAACCACTCACCCCTCCCCTATAATCCCTTCACCAGTAATCCCTAGTGGCAAAGTTAGTGGCGCTGCTGCCTCCCCTGGCCACTTCCCTCCACTACCAGACCGCAGCTCGCCTTCTATACTCTCGTTACGCGGGACTAATTAAACGATATACTAAACATAGGCGTTCTAATGTACGTGTTTCCTGCTTCTGTATTCCTGCCACACATTAGCGGTATACACAGGTATAGTGTGTGTGTGTGTGTGTGTGTGTGTGTGTGTGTGTGTGTGTGTGTAGTGTGTGTGTGTGTGTGTGTGTAGTGTGTGTGTGTGTGTGTGTGTGTGTGTGTGTGTATGTGTGGTGTGTGTGTGTGTGTGTGTGTGTGTGTGTGTGTGTGTGTGTGTCATGGGTTTTAGGGAGGCCTATACATGATTTACAATTACATCTAGTGTTTTACTGTTATTCAGTGACTCATTCATAATATATAAATTAATAAGTAAATACTAATCTTCAGAGAGAGAGAATAAACCTCATCAAGCAAGACATTCCAGAAGAACTATATAAGAGGTTCTAATCACATTACAAAGGTTCAAAACAACCAGAACCTATACTGAACCTCTCGTGCTATGAACATAAAGCAAATATCTAGTTATCCTCCTTTTCAAGTATTTATCGTCTATTCTCTCTTCCATGAACATTACTTATTACAACTTTCCCAATACCGTTTCCCTTTATCATTAATCAACTTAATTCCTCTCTTATAGCTCTCTTCCTCTTCCTCCCTCACCTCTTCCTCCCTCACCTCTTCCTCCTCTTCTTCTCTTCTCATTATCCTTCCCCATCTTTTATATGTTCCATCATCACTATTTCCATCTCGTTTCTCTCTCCCCATCATCATGTCCTCCTCCTCCCCCTCTTCCATTGTGACTCATTCCCTTCTCCCCATCTCCTTTTCCTTCATTATTACTCTCATTCTTTTCCAAATCTATTCAACGGTCGAAGATAATAACCGACGACTCCCATGGCCTTCCATTGTTTACAACCCACAACACCTGCCGGTACCCATAACCCCATAAACCTAGTCTGTATACCACCCCGACCACCCATAACCTCTGCCACTAACCCCATCCCCCGTAACTGCCATCACCACCCATAACCTCTGCCGAACCCCATCCTCCCATAACCATACTATCACCCTCCCCCAACCCATAATCCTGGGCAATACCACGACGTCTATTGTGCCCATCCGGCCACTGCCCACTAATTGGCTACACCCCATCGTATCCGTCCCATTGTCTTCCTCTTCCAGCGATTAATATAAGTAGATTCAACCTGGCACGCCCGACCCTCACCACCGCCCCGCCCCTCAACACCACCTCCTCTCCCTCACCTCCATCATCCCCAATGCCATCACCAAATCCCTCCCTCACCGTCACCACCGTCCCTTCTTCACCACCATCCCTCCATCACAACCAGCACCCTTTCTCACCAACATTGCTCCTCCCTCACTACTACCACCACTACCACAATCACCAACGCCGCCTCATAATTATACAGGGTGACGCCCAACCTCAGTGTGTGCCCCGTCACCACCACCACCCTACCACCTACAGTGTGCCCCACCACCCTACCACCTACCCTGCCTGCCCACCACCTACCCTGACTGCCCAACCTGTGGCCACCTTAATGCTACAAATTCTTAGCTCCCCACTCTTGAGTTTTGTGCTCCCCACCCGACTCTACACCCTCCACACCTCCACACCCATTGCAAGTCTTGCCCATCTACCCTATCCCAACCGTGTCCTCATCAACTTACTTCCCTACCCATGCCCCCCATCCTACCATCTCTAAAGTCTTCCCCCAACCTAACCTAAAACACGACCTCACAACCCCAACCCATAACATCACCATTCCCCATCCTTCCCTAACACGACATCCCGCCCTACCCAACCAATTGTTTCCCCATCCTATTCTAGCCTTACCCACCTTCCCCACCCACCACAAGCCAGTTCGTCCCCCCTCCTACATCGCCTGAATGAGTGATGTGGGCGGTGCCTCTTACCTGACACAGAAGGTCGGCAGCACGCCCCCCCGCCCACTGCCTGACCACCTAAACCTCCGCTAATACCACACCATTATATAAAAAGACTATTTCCAGCTTAATTTACAACTGGCGGCATTTTATCGTTATCAGAAGGCGTCGATGTGTTTTTTATTCTAATGGCGTGCCTCAGTATGGTGAGACACACACACACACACACACACACACACACACACACACACACACACACACACACACACACACACACACACACGTGGTATAAGATAATTAATATTTAAGTCATTACAATGTAGAATATAAAAACATGTCAACAGGAATGGCCAGGTGAGAATACATAACATAAGGTCAATAGTCATCGGCTTTATCTGGGCACCACTGGCTTATTCGAATATAACCCACTTTATCTGGATATAAACATCTATATCCGGATATAATCCGCTTTATCCAGATATAACCCGCTTTATCCGGACATAATACGCTTTATCCGGATATAACACTCTTATCCAGACATAAGCAACTTTATCCAGACACAACCGCATTATCCACACTAAGTCTTTAGGTAACGCTTCTGTTATTGTTGCCACACCGAGGGACAATAACCATTGGACCAGAGGAAAAAGACACTGAAGGAATTTATCCGCCAAACTGTAGTGTTGCGGAACACACAAGTGAGGCCAGTGTACTCCCCTCATACACTCACACAGGAAGGCAGGTGGACCCTCACACACACACACACACACACATTCATACATACACACACAGGTAAAGATAGATGACTACACACGCCAGGAGAGCGTCAACAGCCTGACCGAACAACACAATAAGCCACCGCCAGGCAGCGGTGGGCAACAAAGACTCAACAACAAGGTCCTGAAAAACTGGCGAGTAACACGACCCTCACCTTACCGTGTGTGTGTGATGGTGTGTGTGTGTGTGTCTACCTTCACCTTCCATCTGCCCCAGGTGTCAGGAACCATCCACACTACATCCACCCCTCCACCCACACACTATCACTCATCTGCCTCATCCTCTTCTCCTCCTAATCCATAATCCCTGTTTAACCTTTGTTTCCATCACACGGATCTTCCTCCTAATCCTTCACCTTACATCCCGTACTGTTCATCGTTCCTTCCTCTTCCTTCCTTCCTTCCTTCTCCTTCATAATCTTCCAATCCACCGAGTCAACGTTCATTTCTGCTTGAATTCACTCCCTCATCATTCTTCTCCCCTTGTTCTTCCTCCTCCTAATCCCTAATCCTTCTCTTTAATCTTTCCTCCAATCCCTAATCTTACCCTCCATTTCCTAGTCATTCCCTCCTTCCCACCTAACCTTTGCACTTCTTTCCTCGAACTTTAAGCCTCCCTCCACGACCTTACCTCCTCCCCTCCCGACCCACGTCCTCCCTCCACGACCATCCCTCCCTCCCACGACACGTCCTCCCTCCACGACCCCATCTCTCCTCCACGACCCATCCCTCCTCCCACGACCACATCCCTCCCTCCCGACCCATCCCTCCCTCACGACCCTCTCTCCCTCCACGACCATCCCTCCCCTCCCGACCACATCTCTCCCTCCGACCCCATCTCTCTCCCTCCACATTGCCCTCCTCCTCCGACCCCATCTCTCCTCCGACCCCATCTCTCCCTCCACGACCCACGTCCCTCCCCTCCCACGACCCACGTCCCTCCTTCCTCCAGCCCCCTCCCCCTCCCTCCAGCCCCATCTCTCCCTCCCCGACCCATCCCTCCTCCCGACCCATCCCTCCTCCGACCTCCCTCCCTCCGACTTACATCTCTCCCTCCACGACCACATCCTCCCTCCCACGACTCCCCATCCCTCCCTCCCGACCACATCCCTCCCTCCCGACCCCATCCCTCCCTCCACGACCCCACGTCTCTCCCTCCCGACCACATCCCTCCCTCCGACCCCACGTCCCTCCTTCCCACGACCACATCCCCTCCCTCCCACGAACACGTCCTCCCTCCCACGACCCCATCCCCTCCCTCCCACATCCTCCTCCCTCCCTCCAGCTTTCACGTACAACTTTTTTTCTCCTCCCTCCCCTCCATTCCCCCCCTCCTCCCCCTCCCTCCTTTTACGAACCAACTCTAAACTAATCTCACTCATTTTCTCCTCTGCCTCTCACGATTCGTAACACTAATCTTTCTCATACGATAAATTCCCATCCTTTACTTTCTCTCTCTCTCTCTCTCTTTCGTCTATTCTCCACAAGGTTCATTTTTATTTCAATTCTCAATTTTATTCAACTTTCCTTAATTATTCATTTGGTTATTTTACTAATTTGTTTATCCATAATTTTTTATTATACAATGTTAGTAAATAGTAAATGATATGAAGAATAAAATATATAATTATACAACAAAATACACACTTAAAATCGTTTAGTTATGCAAGTAAACTCTTCCAATATATACATTGTAACAAATACAAGAGTTAAATTATATTAGAGTCTTCAAATTAACTCCAGGTGTAAAATATAACTCCAGGTGTATAATATAACTCTAGGTATATAATATAACTCAAGGTATATAACTCCAGGTGTATAACTCCAGGTGTATAATATAACTCCGGGTATAAAATATAACTCCAGGTATATAATATAACTCAGGTGTATAACTCCAGGTATATAACATAACTCAGGTATATAATATAATAAGTTAGTGTGCCGGCTACGCCCTGGTTGGTGAAGCTTAATGATGGGATTATTAAAGCTCTCGACACTTGGTGAGGTGAAGTCGTCCACACTCATTGTCTCCTGTGACGGGCTGTGATGGGGTGGAGAGGAGGGTGATGGGTGATGGGAAAGAGTGATGGGATGGGATGGGATGATGGGGAGGAAGGAGGAATGGTAGGATAGGCAGGGGATGATGGAGTAGAGAATGGGAAGGGGGATAGTAGGATGGGAAGGGGTGGAGATGGGTTGATGGGATGGAATGATGGGGAGGAATTGGAAGGATTGTAAGGGGGAGGAGGAGATGAGGGCATGGAGAACTGGAGAATGATGGGACGCTGAAGGGTAGAGTCGGTATGGAAGGAGGAGGAGGAAGAGGGCGGCAGGTAGAGGAGTTGGCGGCGGCGTGGTGAGTGTAGTTGCAGACAATATCCTGTAACTACCGCTAAACCACACACACACACACACACACACCGCCATCCCATTGACACCCCCTCCCCCTCCCTAACCCCACCTCACTTCCACCTCTTGCCCTCGGTCGCCTGAACTTCCTCACCCACACCTGAGTCACATCCGTATCAGGTAGACAGACAGACCGACACACACACCTGCGGCACCTGTATTAAACACCTGGATCATACTGAAGAACATGCTAGTCGAACATAGTGTGAGAGAACTGTTATAGGAACACGTGGAGATTAGACACGCTATTTCACGTGATAATTAAACACTCTCACGCTAACCTCACCTAGTCTACCTGTATAACCTAACCTAACTAACTTAACCTAACCTTACAAACTAATTTATTCACGTGACCCACTAACTAAAACAGAAACAATAGGAACAGCATAAAGCCTACAAAAGCCTTCCGTCACTTACAGCATAACAGCATACTCTACTAACAGCATCAATAGCAACAGCACCCCCACTCATCCTCCGGCCAATTACAATGCATTGGACCGTGGTGCCAACCAATCACGTCCAGTCATAGATGAGTGACCTTGTGACCTTGACATATTGACCTCCGGCTCCATAGCATTTCATATTATTGAGAGTATAAACTAACGCAAACAATAATGAAATAAACAGTAGAAACACAGACATGAACTCAAAACGTCAACATCAAAAATCCAGTTTTTACAAGTCCAATCAAATGATAGCTATAAAATATCCTTCAGTTTTGATTGGCCCATGGCTGTCATACCTTGTTTATAAACCGATATTCCTAAACAAATCTTTTGAATTTCTCCTCTACACACACATATATAGTTTGGTAAATAAAATAAATATTACTTTTCACCTGGTTGCCATAGTGCTGTGATAATTAATCTGACTATCTAATGGACGAGTTTCAGGTAGGTTGTTATTGTTTGACTATCTTATATAAAGAACTGGTAACCCCATCTCACTATCCCAACCCCTTACCCTCCACCAGCCCACCCTACCAAGCATCTCACCACCTACACCCGTCTCACAAAACCCACCCACAAACTCACTCTACCTCCACACCTACCAACCACCCAAACCCACCTCTAACCCCACCCACCCTCCACACCGCACCCATAAGATTCTCTCCTCCTCCCGTTAATTAGACACGAGATATTGCAAAAGGTAGTCCCTGTCCTCCCTTCCTCCCCTCATCCCTCCCCACTCTACCCCCCCTCTTACAACCCTCGACCACATCAAAGTAATAATTACAGGTGAGGGGCGACCAGGTAAAGGTAACTGGCTGGAAAATCTTTCTCGTGGTGAATCTTGATCTTACGTTAATGTAATGTAAATATTATATCTTTTCTCTTTTACATAACTGAGTCAGTGGATCTGGTTGGGTGGAATGGAGGAAGAAAGAGGAAGAAGAGGAGGAAGAAAGGAGAAAGGAGGAAAGGAGGAAAGGAGGAAGAAAGGAGAAAGAAAGGCAGGAAAGAAGGGAGGAAAGCAGGAAAAGGAAGAAGGAAGAAAGAAAGAAAGAAAAGAAAAGAAAGAAAGAAGAAAGAAAGAAGAAAGAAAAGTTAATAAGGAATAAAAGATGATTAATGGAAAGACGAGAAGATCAGGAGAATAAGGAGGGATAATGAACAGATAAAAATAAGGAATAAGATAGAGATAACAGAGAGATAATGAAGATACAAAAACACAAGAGGAGAAGAAGGTATTAAAGGGAGTCGAGCGTGGACAGGTGAGAAGCCTACCTAATACCTACACACAGGTAATAACGTATCTTTCTCTCTATCTATCTAAATTTCTTTCTTTTTTCTTTCTTTCTTTCTCTATCTATCTCCTTTCTATATCTTTATTTGCTTCTTTCTCTATCTTAATCACCCTCTCTCTCTCTCTCTAAGAATATATTGTTGATATTATTTTCCATTTCATATATTCATTTAATCACCACACCTGGACGCCAACCACTCACTAAAACACCTGAAATTAATTAACTATCTCACCTTGCTTTCTTACCTTTAAAAATACAACAAAAGAATTTCACTCTTGTCTTTAATATTTTGTTATGTTATAATAGATGACCTGAAGATTAGACACCCTAACTCACAGCTTATATTACGACACATATATAAGATTCATCAGTGTAAAATTCATTATCGTGGTTCATCGTTTTCCTCAGTTGCCTTTTTAACTCAGGGCATTTTAATTCCTTTTCGGAACATTGCTGTATTTGTCTTCTCCGCGTATTCTATAATCGGGCCATTTAAAAATTCCTTCTTGTGAGTATTTTCCCTAGGGTATTTAATTTCCTCTGTGGAGAATTTCACCTACAGGTATTTATTTCCTTCTTATGAGCATTAATTTCCCTCCCATGAGATTCACATTATAAAATTCCTCCCAGGAGTATTTCATCTCGGGCATTAATTAGTAGTTGCTAGACGGGGAGGACTCAACCCCTCCTCCCCCCCAACCCTCCCCTCCCACACTAACCCCCCCTCCTCCTTCCATTCTCCCTTTTCTCCCCACCCCTCCTCCCCCCCAGCAACCCCTCCTCCCCCACCAACTCCCTCCTCCCCCATCAACCCCCTTCACCCCCAACCAACTCCCCTCCTCCCCACCAACCCCTCCTCCCCACCAACTCCTCCTCCCCCCATCCCCCTTCTACCTCCCAACCAAACCCCCTCTCCCCCCACCAACCCCCCCTCCTCCCCACACATTCATTTAGCCTTAATGAAACACTCTTATGCATGGAAAGTTACATTCTCGGTAATTGAGAAAATAAGCAGCCAAGAAAAGAACCTCCCTTCTTTTCTCTCCAACAGTCTATATGAATCATCTTGGGGAGAATTACCGCCTGAAGACTAAGACCAGGAAGACTTTAAGACTCTCAGTGGCTGGTGTCAGGAAGTCTTTGTGTCTGGTGAGGTTTCCGGGTTCACAAAGATTCGTTCGTTTTTTCCTGCGTAAATTTTGGAAGAACGAATCAAGTAATTAATTTCAAATAGTACATAGAGTTGGGGTCGGTATTCTCTCTCTCTCTCTCTCTCTCTCTCTCTCTCTCTCTCTCTAGCAACGAGTAAAAATTAACCTAAAAATTGTCTGTGAATTTGGACGACGATTTATTATTATTATTATTATTATTATTATTTTTATTATTATATTATTATTATTATTTTTTTTTTTTTTTTGGGGGGGTTTTAAGGCAATTCTTTATTACTTTATTTGGTTGATTTCTCAGGTGTGCTGTCCTGTCTCTCTGTCTGTCTCTGTCAAATTTTCTCTTGTGTTTGTGGATTATCTTGGTCAAATCTTACAAGACACACTCACTTACAAGACACACTCAGTTACAAGACACACTCAGCTACAAAACACTCAGCTACAAAACACACCCAGGAACCTATCTTGAAGCACCCTCAAAGCCGCCGCCACCACCACCACCACACGTCGTCACAATAGAGTGGACACACGTGAACGCCAATTGAGTTGACTCCCAATATCGTGTTCCAGTTACTGACCCCACAGCCTTTACGACTACACATATTGACGCTCAGTAAACACGACCAACCAACACTCAGACGTGCATGAGGTGGTGTAATAAAAAAATGGTGATAATAAATAATAATACTGTTGGTGAAAATAAATTACTGCATCATTTATTTTAATTTTTGAACTTTGTTGATATTGATTTTAAACGGCTCAAAAGTCATAACTGAGACAAATATGTACTCAAGGATGACATTATATAGGAGATATAGAGTCCAGGTACTATTATGTACTCTAAAGCTACTTGAGTATTAATATAGAGTCGGTTTGGCCTTTAAGAGATCCGATCAACACACGAGAGGATATTCAGCACACAACACATCCACTCAGCTGACTCATTACACAAGACTAAATGAATGTAATTTCCCTTCCTTCCTTCCTTCCTACGGAAATTCATAATCTCCAGCTGCTTAATTAATCAGTTGTTTCATTAGGTAATATAACTCCAACAAACACTAATTACCTACAGTGCTCAACTAACTGGATGCATTAATAACATAATTTACTTCAACTGAGAAATTATACAAAATAAGTAATTAAGTCTTTTAAGTCTTTGTCCAAACACGGTTTCACCAGGACGAGGTTCATGAACTAAGGGAGGCAACAGGGAGCATACCAAGCAAGTCCAGCTGAAGGAAGGAAGGAAGGAAGGAAGGAAGGAAGGAAGGCTAAATAAGAAAGAAGAAACGAAAACAGAGAAAGAAAGAAAGAAAGAAAGAAAGAGGAATAAGAAGTCATGACCACATCTCTCGACATGAGGAGGACTCCCATATATTACCTAGGATAAGAGTAGAAGGACCCCCACGTACCACAAGGGCAAGAGGACTACATATATCTATACAAGTAACAGAAGGCAACCAATATATACGAGAGTATTATCAAGTAACAACAAAACGTATTAACATGGACACAGTAACAAGGCCAAAATAACAAGGCCACACTAACTAGGCCACATCTAACTGGGCACTAAGGGTACCGAGCCACCAACACCCCAGTGGTCTCTCATAACTCACAAACTCTGACCCATAAGTGCTGGGCCTGAGAGCTACTGTGTTACTTAAACCGGGAAGATTAGGAGGAGGAGGAGAGGAGATTGAGGAGGAGGAGAAACGGAATAGAAGGCGGGAGAATATAGGAAGAAAGAAGAGATGGGAGTTTGATGAGTGGAAGGTAGGAGGAGGAGGAGGGCAGTGAGAAGGAGGAGATGGGAAGGAGATATGCAGTTCTGGCACATATCTCAGCTTAAGAGGGAGGAGGCAAAAGGGGTAGGGATAGGGGTAGAGGAAGGGGTGGGAAATACAAGAAAGGGAAAGGGTAGGGAAAGAGATGATGAAGGGAAGGGGTAGACCGGGAAAGAAGGTGAAAAGATCTCGCCAAATATCTCAGCTTCAGATACACAAAAAAAACTAATCATCTAATTTATAAGTGGGGAAAAATTTTCGTTGTTTTCCTTTCCTTTTGTCTCGTATCTCGTAATTGTGTCCTCGCCTGGTCTCGTGAGGCGCCGAGACTCTTATCACGCCTAGTTATGGTGTGTATGGTGGTATATGGTGATAGTTATGGGGGTGGTGGATAATGTTAATGGTGAGTGTTGTGGTGTATGGTCATGGTACAGTATATATGCTGGGTATGGTGATGTTGTGATGGTGAATGGTGAGTGTGGTGATGTATGGTGATGAGTGTGGTAATGTATGATAATAAATGTGTTAATATATAAATAAATGCCACCCATTTTTAAGCGCCGTACGGAATTTTTTTTAGCAACAACTGTACATTATTATTTACAGTACTGTACACTTGTGTGAGTCAAGAGTGTGTGAGTCAAGGTGTGTGAGTCAAGTGTGTGTGAGTCAAGTGTGTGTGAGTCAAGTGTGTGAGTCAAGGTGTGTGAGTCAAGTGTGTAGTCAAGTGTGTGTGTGAGTCAAGTGTGTGTGAGTCAAGAGTGTGAGTAGGTGTGTTAGTCAAGTGTGTAGTCAAGGTGTGAGTCATGATTGTGTGAGTCAAGGTGTGTGAGTCAAGTGTGTGTGAGTCAAGTGTGTGTTAGTCAAGTGTGTTAGTCAAGTGTGAGTCATGATTGTGTGAGTCAAAGTGTGTGAGTCAAGAGTGTGAGAGTCAAGAGTGTGAGAGTCAAGGTGTGAGTCAGTGTGTGTGAGTCAAGAGTGTAGTCATGATTGTGTGAGTCAAGAGGTGTGGTCAAGTGTGTGCGTCAAGGTGTGTGAGTCAAGAGTGTGAGTCATGATTGTGTGAGTCAAGGTGTGTGAGTCAAGGTGTGAGTCAAGAGTGTGAGTCATGATTGTGTGAGTCAAGGTGTGTGAGAGTCAGGTGTGTGAGTCAAGGTGTGTGAGTCAAGTGTGAGTCATGATTGTGTGAGTCAAGAGTGTGTGTGAGTCAAGAGTGTGTGAGTCAAGTGTGAGTCATGAGGGTGTGTGCTTCACCATTAAGATGCAGACGACCTTCACCACGTTACAACGCCCTCCACCACTCCCTTGTTTTGATAGCCAGACCAGCCTCACTATACCCACTACTCCTCACTACTACCCGCACTGTTCATCACTTTCCAACACAGGAAAATGCAACACAACACAACACCATCAAGCACAACACCAACACCAACAAAGCACAACTTTAACACACCATCAAGCACAACACAACACCATCAAGCACAACACAACACACCAATCACAACACAACACAACCAAGCACAACACAACACCATCAAGCACAACACAACACCATCAAGCACAACAAACACAACCAAGCACAACACAACACCTCAAGCACAACACAACACAACCAAGCACAACACAACACCATCAAGCACAACACAACCACCAAGCACAACACAACACCATCATGCTCCCAGTTCTGGTGCATTGTAAATTCTAACTTTTACTATGGTCACTTTGCGTCGATTATCACTGTGAATAAATTGCAATTTTTTTACAAGGATAGAAGAAGCAGCAGAACCCGGATGAAAGTGATACAGTCAACAGTTAAAATGAATGAACACTGGACAGAGTAATGAATACACTGTCCCTCTACATCCCCGACGAGTCAACTGTATAATGAATGATGAAGATAGTGAAGATACGTAAATATTTAAGCCACCGGAACTACACTGACTTGTACCAACACCTTACGGGAATACGACTCTATTAATCATCAGTAAAACAATTAAAGATAAACAATAACAAAATGGTAACAACATTTCACAATATCACAGCAAACTTAACGGTTATTAAGTTATTCAATTACAGTGTGACTTCAATTCCAGGATTCCAGTTCAACCCTAAGCAAGGTACCCATGGAAACCTGAGACACTGCTGACGATCTTCCAGTATCTACGCCCCCCCTCGGCACCTCCAGCGTTCATCACACGCCCACATCACCTCGTCCAAGCCTCAGTAAAACCCTTACTAGTGACACTTGTTAACTTCCCCAGTGTCCAGTAAAGCCTCCAGAACAAACACGCCGCTCCTACACGCTCAGGTTACAGAGATTTCCTGGAGCTGCGGCGGTGTTCCTGTAGGTGAGGTCTTCGTACGGATATGGATCAAGGTCTCATCTTAACATGTTCGACGTGGTGTCTGTTGAGCTAGAAGAATTTAATTTAGTTTATACAGGTTCCAGGAAGGTTCTATGTGAGTACTACTTTGTTAGGTCGTCATCGTCCTCTATGGCTCACGAGATTGTCAATACTTCCTCACGTTAAGTTTATAATAAGATTGTAAGGAAAAGGTTGTGTTTTCCTGGTCGTACAAGTTCATGTACGGCTGTCTGTTAACCTTCTCCCAACATCTGGACGGGTCTTTAGTCCATCATGTTTACGTCCACAGTAAGACTCTGGAAAGGTCTTTACCCCATCATGTTTACGTCCACAGTAAGACTCTGGAAAGGTCTTTACCCCATCATGTTTACGTCCACAGTAAGACTCTGGACGGGTCTTTACCCATCATGCCCAGGCCCACAGTAAGACTCTGGACGGGTCTTTTTACATCATGCCCAGGTCCACAGTAAGACTCTGGAAGGTCTTTACCCCATCATGCCCAGGTCACAGTAAGACTCTGGACGGGTCTTTACCCCATCATGCCCAGGTCCACAGTAAGACTCTGGAAAGGTCTTCCCATCATGCCCAGGTCACAGTAAGATTCTGGACGGGTCTTTACTCCATCATGCCCAGGTTCAGTAGACAGGTAAGGCTCTAGACGGGTGCCGTTATGACCATGGAGTCCAGAGGTGCAATGAAGGAGCCTGTTCTGCCACCGCCCACCACCTCCAGGCCTGCCGTCTAACCATCAATATGGCTCGGGGATTTCCTACACGTAACTGCCAACCTGATGCTAACGATACCTACATCTTAAAAGAAAAAAATTATCGGCACCATTTATTGCACTGGTCACTTGTTTATTTTGTAAACATAAAAAACATTGATAAAAAACATGGGCGTGCTCGTCCCTGTGCTAGCAGGTTCCTTATATGTGTGGGCTGCTTCTTGATGGCCCACCATACCATCAACCTTGGTGGACGACTAGTGACTGCTGCCATAAAGGTTCACCCAGCGGTAACTTATGTGAGGTCGTCAACATTTCCTCCACACTCACCATAAACATTCTATTGAGTTTTACATGTCTTGTTTTTTTCTCTCACAGCTTCGATTTGTTAACGATATTATCATCATGTTAGATCGTTCAACATTGGTTTTGACTACAGATCTACTTAATTTTCATTGACTAGAGTAATTTATAATTCTCTCTGCATGAGAATATTGCTTACGTATGAATCTATGTTTAAAACAATTACATTAACCCTTTTCTTTATTATAATGCTCTCATAAAATCTGCCTTCGAATTTATTGTATATTTCCCCACATATAAACAACACATACGCTACTTGTATGTGTGCTTTGTAACAAAAACTAAACCTATAGACCCGGTAATAATAATAATAATAATATATAGAAGGTAATCAATAGCAGTTTTAAAATAGTTGATGACCCTTACCCGACACACCTGAGGCTGGTTGGGCAGGTAAACACGGCTCCTTCACACTGACCAACTAATTTTAAGGTTGAGTATTTATTGTATGACCTTCTCCCCCCACCTGTATCACCTCTATTACTACCACAACTACCACCATCTTCCCACCTTACACCACACCATCCCATTACCACCAACACAACCACTATCATCACCAGTCACTAACCTGCACCAGCTACCACCTCTCGATCATCACTACCACCACCAACACCTCTCTACACCCTCACCTGTCTCCATGGTCCCCGCCCTCTCATTATCTCACAGCCGAAAATGGAAGCTTTGGGCCGTTGTCTTCAGTGTGTAATATACATGTAGCTTGAAGTATGAGTCCTGCAGAGATGTATTATATATGATGATGATGAAAGGTCGAGAGGGTGAGTCGCTAAGGTGCTCTTTGGGTCAACAGTTGTCCCTCTGACCTCCTCAAAAACAAACACTTCTCTGGATCTAATTAAGTGCCCATTATGATGTCTAATTTCTATCATACACTTCACAAACAATGATATGTATAATGATGATGATGATGATTATGATGATGATGATGATGATGATGACAAGATGATGATGATGATGATGATGATGACAACGATGATGATGATGATGGCGATGATGATGGCGATGATGATGGCGATGATGATGATGATGACGATAATGATGATGATGACGATGGTGATAATACACTCATTTTCTATCACATTCACCGTTAAAACTTAAACTATGTGACCCTTTTGTTTTAATCATTTTACTGTAAAATATAAATAGAAATGATTACATTG
Source organism: Homarus americanus (assembly GCF_018991925.1). Classification (NCBI taxonomy): domain Eukaryota; kingdom Metazoa; phylum Arthropoda; class Malacostraca; order Decapoda; family Nephropidae; genus Homarus; species Homarus americanus. The sequence continues at coordinate 15,584 of NW_024718832.1, forward strand.
CGACGGCTTAATTTTTAGCAAGTAATGGTAGGTAAGTGCAAGGGCCCTGGAATGACAGCTAGTTTACTAATACACGCACTAAACACTATCATTAGGAATATCTAAAGTGTTTTAATAGGATACAATGAGGTAGTTTAATGAGATCATCTAAAGGACTAAATATACACACAAGTGAGAATATAAAGACTATACAAACTATTTTATACGATATTATAACCACTTTCTTATATAAATCAAACGTTTGTAATATATATATTTTCATGTTATTTTATACACACACACACACAAACTACACCCCAACCACACACCCCAAACACACTACACCCCAAACACACACCCCAAACACACACACTACACCCCAAACACACACACTACCCCAAACACACACCCCACTACACCCCACACTACACACACTACACCCCACTACACCCCACACTACACACCCCACACACTACACCCACACTACACCCCTACACCCCACACACACACACCCCACACTACACACCCACACACACCCCCACTACACACACACGTCACTGAAACAATCCCTGTGTTGTCCTATTAAGCAGAACAATACCTGCACCCCCGTCTCACACAAAAGGTAAGCGAAAGTTCAAACGCTAAACTATTTATCCAACACAGTCGATCCTTCGCCCCTGACACACGGCGCTCGACTAATGATACGTGTTTGCCTCTGTTCCTATCATAAGGATCGCATCGCCTATTTTGTTTTCCCAGTAACACCTTCATTCCTCTTTAGTTTCAAGATAATTAATGGCTTTCAAAGATGTGTGTGTGTGTGTGTGTGTGTGTGTGTGTGTGTAAATCCTCTCTCCTGTATGTTGACCTAAATGTTCCTTCCTTTTCTAAGTGTTTCTTCACCTTGTTGAAACACATACAATAGGTGGATCCTCTAAAGATGGGGGGCAGGGTGATCATACATACATACATACATACATACATACATACATACATACATACATACATACATACATACATACACATTCACCAGTTAAAATGACTTAGTGACCGACCAACCACATAAAAGAAGTCGGAGGCAGAGGTCGGGCGAGGTCGATCTGTACTAACAAGAGTCTAGTGAAAATTATTAAAGGTTCACTCTGGGTACAAGACTGGGATCACCTGAAGATTAGACATCCCAACTCATTTCACTATTGATTAACCACCGTAATCCTACCTGGGGGGTGAGGGGTTAGGTTAGGGGTGGCTAGACTTTCGTGTGAATGGATCTACTTTTTCCATGGTTATCCAAACGTGATCTGCTAGAGAGAGAGAGACTGCTTTGGCATATAATTAAGTCGAGATGATAACACAAATACCAAGTGCTGGTCAACCTCCGGGGTCTAGCTAACACTCGGTCCTCAAAATCAAGTTCAAAATCAATTTATATCAGGGACACATTATCAAATTCAAAATACTAATAATACTACTGAAGAATACAATAAACAAATGTAATTATTTCAACTAGAATTCAAATATTTCTTCATCTACAAGTAAAAGAATTTCCAAGCAAAAAAGTTAATAAATAAATAAAATAAATAAATAAATCTTCCTCTGTCGATATTCATTCCTATTCAGATTTACTTCCAATTTATTCGTCACAAATATTGCGATTTATTCAGCCATGACATCAGGCGCATAAGCCCTATGGTCACCTTTCTGGAATATTCATGGTGATATAAAACAGGTAATAATTATTCTTTTATTTTGCAATACCTGTATATGTCACCTGGGTGCGTCATAATCCTAACTGTTCAGGGTGTGGTGGTGGTGGTGTGGTTTAGGGTGAGGGGTGGTGTGTGGTTTAGGGTGAGGGGTGGTGTGGTTTAGGGTGAGGGGGGTGGTGTGGTTTAGGGTGAGGTGGTGTGTTTTAGGGTGAGGGTGGGTGTGGTTTAGGGTGAGGGGTGGTGGTGTGGTTTAGGGTGGGGGGGTGGTGTGGTTTAGGTTGAGGGGTGAGGGTGATGGTGTGGTTTAGAGGTAAATTACTGTTGGTTTATGTAGGTGTGATTTGTGATTGATGGTGTTAAATGGTAATACTTGTAGTGGTGAAACTATCTGTGTGAGGAGGTGAGAGAGACGGAAGGACAGGCACAGACAGAATGACAAACGGGAAATAAAGAGAAACGATAAAAAGAATAGGAATAGAAAAACAGAGAAAAATAAAATAAAATAAAACAGAAAGAAAAGAAAGGAGAAAAAGAATGAAAATTATAAACAGAAGAGAGAGAGAGAGAGAGAGAGAGAGAGAGAGAATAGGCGTGAGCTAGGTAGGTTGTTAGGTACAGTACACCAGAGATCGACCACACTAATGTAACAATTATACCCCTTAATCCACTCTTCCTGCTCTGCCCCTCACGCCACACAGGGCCACACTACCTTCTGCTGCCCCTCACGCCACACAGGGCCACACTACCTTCTGCTGCCCCTCACGCCACACAGGGCCACACTACCTTCTGCTGCCCCTCGCCACACAGGGCCACACTACCTTCTGCTGCCCCTCACACACAGGGCCACACTACCTTCTGCTGCCCCTCACGCCACACAGGGCCACACTACCTTCTGCTGCCCCTCACACTACACAGGGCCACACCTTCTGCTGCCCCTCACGCCACACAGGGCCACACTACCTTCTGCTGCCCCTCACGCCACACAGGGCCACACTACCTTCTGCTGCCCCTCACGCCACACAGGGCCACACTCTCTGCCCCTCACCACACAGGGCCACACCCTTCTGCTGCCCCTCACACCACACAGGGCCACACACCTTCTGCTGCCCCTCACGCCACACAGGGCCACACTACCTTCTGCTGCCCCTCACGCCACACAGGGCCCTCACACCACACAGGCCACATACCTTCTGCTGCCCCTCACACCACACAGGGCCACACTACCTTCTGCTGCCCCTCACGCCACACAGGGCCCCTCACACCACACAGGGCCACACTACCTTCTGCTGCCCCTCACGCCACACAGGGCCACACTACCTTCTGCTGCCCCTCACGCACACAGGGCCACACTACCTTCTGCTGCCTCACGCCACACAGGGCCACACTACCTTCTGCTGCCTCACACTACACAGGGCCACACTACCTTCTGCCCCTCACGCCACACAGGGCCCCTCACCACACAGGCCACACCACCTCTGCTGCCTCACACACAGGGCCACACTACCTTCTGCTGCCCCTCACACTACACAGGGCCACACTACCTTCTGCTGCCCCTCACACCACACAGGGCCACACTACCTTCTGCTGCCCCTCACACTACACAGGGCCACACTACCTTCTGCTGCCCCTCACACTACACAAGGGCCACTATACCTTCTGTCTCAACACAGTGCCAGTGCCAATTATTTTAAGCTCTGGCAACGATTATTTCAACTGTTATTTTTGATGGTATTGTTAATTTTGTTATTATTCATAGTGTTGTTAATTTTGTTATTATTCATAGTGTTGTTATGGTTGTTATTGTTGGTGTTATTGCTGCTACTGTTGTTGTTGTTGATGGTAGTTATTTTCAATTTATTTTTTTTATTACTAAATGTTATTGTTGTTGTTATTAGTGTTGTTGCTGATGCTGTTTTTGTTCTTCAATCTAATAATGTTTTTTCGTTATTACCGTTAATGTTTTGTTTTTTATTCACACACTATTCCATACAATAATGGATATATATATAATAATTAAATAAACAGACTTCAGAGACGACCGAACGAGTATTGGGCAGATCAAGATGTCACTTCCTCCCAAGACACAATTATTAGTTCACAATACATATATACTCCCTCCCTCCTTCCCCCCGTGGCTGCCATACAGTTAGAAGATTTAACAAGATACGCAGAGGTCTAGAAACTCCTTCAAAATTACAGTGAACATAAGTAATAAACGATAATAATAAGATAAAAAAAATATACAATTGCGATAATCAACTTAGTGTTTTATTGAGAGAGTAACAGTGGCAGCAGGGGGAGGCTGAGGTAACCATTACTACTATTATGTAATTACTGAGAGCTGTTAGTGGTCATTGGTCAGGGCTCTTAATCACAAGTTGAATCTAAAGTCCCCCAAAGAAGGCAAGGCAGCCCGATTAGACAGTTGTGCCGCCTGGCTAATCCCTGTGATTGAACGACTAATCCTACCGTCTGGCATGTCATAATTGACAACCACGGAGCCAACCAGCCATCTAGGTCGTTTGGCACAGGTATTTATTATACCCGGGTGATCACCTGAAGACTAGTTCCACAGGATATTTTACCTGAAGATTAACCACCCTAATGATAAGCTAACCTAACCAAGCCTAATCCTTAATCTTAATAATCTAACCAAGCCTAACCCTAATAACCTAACCTAACTTTAATCTAACCTAACCTAATGCTAACCTCCCCTAACCAAACCTAACCCCCACGGTAGTATTACGGCGTTTAACCATCACAGGAGATAAGCTGAAGGGGTGAGAGGGTGGAGGGGTGATAGGGTGGAGGGGTGATAGGGTGGAGGGGTGAGAGGGGAGAGTGGGTGAGAGGGGGGACAGACTACCCAGGGTGATCAGTCTCCACTAATCACCAGTATAAGCTCTCGGCCGCCTCAAGTGACAGTATCTGATTGTTCTAGTCATCCCTTTTACGGCTCCTTCAATAAGAAAATAATACTAGAGAGAGAGAGAGAGAGAGAGAGAGAGAGACACCTTGGGGCGGGGGCGACGTTCGTGTTTAAAACCCAACATGATTTACGGTTAAGTCCCTCACCGCACCTTCCTTGACCACACACCCAGGTACAGTGGAACCAAAATGTCCTGGAGACAGACAGGAGCAAACACCCACGTAGACTAACTGGCCAACAGACCAAGTATACGAGTGATATAAACTGAGAAAAACATTAATCTCTCACTTGTGCTGTCAGCCAATAAACTGTTTTTTGTCAGCCATGAACCGGTACTGTCAGCCCAACCATGAAGTCGTGCTGTCAGTCCAGCCATGAACTCGCTTATTATACATTTACAAATAAGAGCCATTGAAAAATATCTATATATACAGTATCTCTCTCTCTCTCTCTCTCTCTCTCTCTCTCTCTCTCTCTCTCTCCCCGGCAGCTGATCCACCAAGACAGCATCGTGTGAGTACCAAGATATCAACACAGATTAAAACCATGATATCAAGACGTATTCCGGCTCCCGTGTTCACCGCCCTCCCTGACCACCTGCATCGTCTCTCGTGCCCTAACAGGTGAGTTATCGGTGCCCTTTAATACCTGTCCGCCTTGATGCAGGTGCAGGAGCTGACCTTACGCCTACGCCCACAGGTAGATACCCACCCAAGTCGTTTTGTTGACTCTAAGAAATATGAGGGATTTTTTTATCTTATTTATTTGTAAGTGTGTGTGAGTGAATAATAATAATAATAATAATAATAATAATAATAATAATAATAATAATAATAATAAATTACCTCCAAATTCGACTTTTATATCATTTCATTACAAATTAAAAACAATAACAATAATTACCTCCAAAAACTATAACACACGATCAATATATTACATTCACTAACTCAAATCAGAGACACCATTCAATACCTCCTACAACACTGAACAAAGAGCAACTACAACATACAACAGGTAGGAAGTTACATCTACATAACGACCTCACAACACATTAGCATACATGGTAAGTCTCCTCATAATCACAGAAAAAAAAAAAAAAAAAAACATTTGAGTCTGTGTTTTGTTTATGTCTCAATGTTAAATAGACTCCTGAAGATGTTTGGGAAAAATAGGAGGAAGAATCGATGTTTACGTTTGTTTTATTGATGTTGTTTTTTGCGATTATTTTCCCGAGTCAATCTACATTATTTTATCGATCATACAGTGTGATAATATGTTTGATATATATCATGCTTAAACTAACTAAACTTAACCTAACCTTAACCTAACCTAACCTTGGTGTATGGGAATCACGTTGGAGAGTGATTTACTTCAAGGAACTCTGGGAGGAGGATATACTGATGGTCTTCTAATAGTGTTGGGGAGGTGTTGGGGTAGGTGTTGGGGAGGTGTTGGGGAGGTGTTGGGGAGGTGTTGAGATAGGTGTTGGGGAGGTGTTGGGGTAGGTGTTGGTCAGGTGTTGGGGAGGTGTTGGGGTAGGTGTTGGGGCAGGTGTTGGTCAGAGTGTTGGGGTAGTTGTTGGGGAGGTGTTGGGAGATAGGTGTTGGGGTAGAGGGAGGTGTTGGGGTAGGTGTTGGGGTAGGTGTTGGAGGTGTTGGGGTAGGTGTTGGGGGAGGTGTTGGGGAGGTGTTGGGATAGGTGTTGGGAGGTAGGTGTTGGGGAGGTGTTGGGGTAGGTGTTGGTCAGGTGTAGGGGAGGTGTTGGGGTAGGTGTTGGTCAGGTGTTAGGGTGTTGGGGTAGGTGTTGGTCAGGTGTTGGGGAGGTGTTGGGGTGTGTAGGTGTTAGTCAGGTGTTGGGGTAGGTGTTGGTCAGGTGTTGGGGAGGTGTTGGGGGAGGTGTTGGTCAGGTGTTGGGGAGGTGTTGGGGAGGTGTTGGGGGTAGGTGTTGGTGAGGCGTTGGGCAAGAGGGCAAAAATATCACTGGTTCAGCCACAGTTTTTGCCACACGCTGCCATGACTCACCTGTTGTAATACTACACCTAGAATCCTGAATCATTTCCTGGTATGCTTATATTATTATACCTGTATATACTGAAGAGAGAGAGAGAGAGACCAGTACCCCAAGAGCAGCAACACAAGAGTAACAACACCAGAAGCTGAAGGTGTGGCAGCAGGAGTAGCAGTAGTGTCAGGACCCACACGGATGGCCGGGCAGGTAGGCTCAAACAAGAAAGGCAAACACGAGTGACAGAGAAATAGAGGGATGGGGGAAGGGTAGGAGGGGAGAGGGAGGGGGCGAATTACGGTAGGACGGCTCTGTCAACCCTGTCAGCTCCTGGGCCGTGTGAGAGGAGAGGGAGGAGGTGGTTGGGGGGATTTCTCAGAATTAGGAGGAGGAGGAGGAGGAGGGCGAAAAGACAGACGGCTGGAAAGTGGACGAGAAGATTTGAACTGTATCTGGAGTTACGTGTGGTGGCGCGCGGGGGACTTAGAACTGTGTAAGAGGAATGCAAAAGAAGTCTTAGGCGTGTACGGGAAAACAAAAGAAAAAGAAGGTACACGACTCGGGATTAGACAAGAGCTACGACTACTGTGAGGAGAGAGAAGATGAGAGAACAAAGAGACCCAGCAGGAGGAGGGAGAAAGATAATATTCCAACACACAACAAAGGCTAAAACAGTATCAATAAATAAACAAAGAAACGCCGATAAATATGGGAAGAGAGAACAAAGGATAATTAACAACACGCCTTGAATGATGAGTTAACAAGGCACCGCCAACATGTTTCCTCAGGGTGTTAAGATGGTGTGGGGCCTTGGCTGTAACTATCCATCAGTGACTGGCCACCGCGGCGCCCCTCACACCTGGAGCCGCGGAAATGCACCCACGGGATAAAACACGGGCCATTTAGGGAGCGCCCCACGGGATTTGCAATCTTGACGTGCCGACTAAATTAATTTGCATACCGTCTTCCATAATTGGATAGGGTGGTCGTGGCGGCGTCTGGCTGGACCTTCTGCTGCAGCCTCCACAATTACCTCAAGGTCACTGCAGGTCTACCTCAAGGATGGGTGACCTAGCCCCTTCGTTACGGCCTCTATCCCTGTTTCCAGATCAAATAAAATCGATGACAGACGAACAAACACAACCCCCTCCCCCCAAAAAAAATAAAATAAAGGATAATCAGATATCCTTTCAAAACACTTCGGGTGAGAGGGTGGAGGGGTGATAGGGTGGAGGGGTGATAGGGTGGAGGGGTGAGAGGGGAGAGTGGGTGAGAGGGGGGACAGACTACCCAGGGTGATCAGTCTCCACTAATCACCAGTATAAGCTCTCGGCCGCCTCAAGTGACAGTATCTGATTGTTCTAGTCATCCCTTTTACGGCTCCTTCAATAAGAAAATAATACTAGAGAGAGAGAGAGAGAGAGAGAGAGAGAGACACCTTGGGGCGGGGGCGACGTTCGTGTTTAAAACCCAACATGATTTACGGTTAAGTCCCTCACCGCACCTTCCTTGACCACACACCCAGGTACAGTGGAACCAAAATGTCCTGGAGACAGACAGGAGCAAACACCCACGTAGACTAACTGGCCAACAGACCAAGTATACGAGTGATATAAACTGAGAAAAACATTAATCTCTCACTTGTGCTGTCAGCCAATAAACTGTTTTTTGTCAGCCATGAACCGGTACTGTCAGCCCAACCATGAAGTCGTGCTGTCAGTCCAGCCATGAACTCGCTTATTATACATTTACAAATAAGAGCCATTGAAAAATATCTATATATACAGTATCTCTCTCTCTCTCTCTCTCTCTCTCTCTCTCTCTCTCTCTCTCTCCCCGGCAGCTGATCCACCAAGACAGCATCGTGTGAGTACCAAGATATCAACACAGATTAAAACCATGATATCAAGACGTATTCCGGCTCCCGTGTTCACCGCCCTCCCTGACCACCTGCATCGTCTCTCGTGCCCTAACAGGTGAGTTATCGGTGCCCTTTAATACCTGTCCGCCTTGATGCAGGTGCAGGAGCTGACCTTACGCCTACGCCCACAGGTAGATACCCACCCAAGTCGTTTTGTTGACTCTAAGAAATATGAGGGATTTTTTTATCTTATTTATTTGTAAGTGTGTGTGAGTGAATAATAATAATAATAATAATAATAATAATAATAATAATAATAATAATAATAATAAATTACCTCCAAATTCGACTTTTATATCATTTCATTACAAATTAAAAACAATAACAATAATTACCTCCAAAAACTATAACACACGATCAATATATTACATTCACTAACTCAAATCAGAGACACCATTCAATACCTCCTACAACACTGAACAAAGAGCAACTACAACATACAACAGGTAGGAAGTTACATCTACATAACGACCTCACAACACATTAGCATACATGGTAAGTCTCCTCATAATCACAGAAAAAAAAAAAAAAAAAAACATTTGAGTCTGTGTTTTGTTTATGTCTCAATGTTAAATAGACTCCTGAAGATGTTTGGGAAAAATAGGAGGAAGAATCGATGTTTACGTTTGTTTTATTGATGTTGTTTTTTGCGATTATTTTCCCGAGTCAATCTACATTATTTTATCGATCATACAGTGTGATAATATGTTTGATATATATCATGCTTAAACTAACTAAACTTAACCTAACCTTAACCTAACCTAACCTTGGTGTATGGGAATCACGTTGGAGAGTGATTTACTTCAAGGAACTCTGGGAGGAGGATATACTGATGGTCTTCTAATAGTGTTGGGGAGGTGTTGGGGTAGGTGTTGGGGAGGTGTTGGGGAGGTGTTGGGGAGGTGTTGAGATAGGTGTTGGGGAGGTGTTGGGGTAGGTGTTGGTCAGGTGTTGGGGAGGTGTTGGGGTAGGTGTTGGGGCAGGTGTTGGTCAGAGTGTTGGGGTAGTTGTTGGGGAGGTGTTGGGAGATAGGTGTTGGGGTAGAGGGAGGTGTTGGGGTAGGTGTTGGGGTAGGTGTTGGAGGTGTTGGGGTAGGTGTTGGGGGAGGTGTTGGGGAGGTGTTGGGATAGGTGTTGGGAGGTAGGTGTTGGGGAGGTGTTGGGGTAGGTGTTGGTCAGGTGTAGGGGAGGTGTTGGGGTAGGTGTTGGTCAGGTGTTAGGGTGTTGGGGTAGGTGTTGGTCAGGTGTTGGGGAGGTGTTGGGGTGTGTAGGTGTTAGTCAGGTGTTGGGGTAGGTGTTGGTCAGGTGTTGGGGAGGTGTTGGGGGAGGTGTTGGTCAGGTGTTGGGGAGGTGTTGGGGAGGTGTTGGGGGTAGGTGTTGGTGAGGCGTTGGGCAAGAGGGCAAAAATATCACTGGTTCAGCCACAGTTTTTGCCACACGCTGCCATGACTCACCTGTTGTAATACTACACCTAGAATCCTGAATCATTTCCTGGTATGCTTATATTATTATACCTGTATATACTGAAGAGAGAGAGAGAGAGACCAGTACCCCAAGAGCAGCAACACAAGAGTAACAACACCAGAAGCTGAAGGTGTGGCAGCAGGAGTAGCAGTAGTGTCAGGACCCACACGGATGGCCGGGCAGGTAGGCTCAAACAAGAAAGGCAAACACGAGTGACAGAGAAATAGAGGGATGGGGGAAGGGTAGGAGGGGAGAGGGAGGGGGCGAATTACGGTAGGACGGCTCTGTCAACCCTGTCAGCTCCTGGGCCGTGTGAGAGGAGAGGGAGGAGGTGGTTGGGGGGATTTCTCAGAATTAGGAGGAGGAGGAGGAGGAGGGCGAAAAGACAGACGGCTGGAAAGTGGACGAGAAGATTTGAACTGTATCTGGAGTTACGTGTGGTGGCGCGCGGGGGACTTAGAACTGTGTAAGAGGAATGCAAAAGAAGTCTTAGGCGTGTACGGGAAAACAAAAGAAAAAGAAGGTACACGACTCGGGATTAGACAAGAGCTACGACTACTGTGAGGAGAGAGAAGATGAGAGAACAAAGAGACCCAGCAGGAGGAGGGAGAAAGATAATATTCCAACACACAACAAAGGCTAAAACAGTATCAATAAATAAACAAAGAAACGCCGATAAATATGGGAAGAGAGAACAAAGGATAATTAACAACACGCCTTGAATGATGAGTTAACAAGGCACCGCCAACATGTTTCCTCAGGGTGTTAAGATGGTGTGGGGCCTTGGCTGTAACTATCCATCAGTGACTGGCCACCGCGGCGCCCCTCACACCTGGAGCCGCGGAAATGCACCCACGGGATAAAACACGGGCCATTTAGGGAGCGCCCCACGGGATTTGCAATCTTGACGTGCCGACTAAATTAATTTGCATACCGTCTTCCATAATTGGATAGGGTGGTCGTGGCGGCGTCTGGCTGGACCTTCTGCTGCAGCCTCCACAATTACCTCAAGGTCACTGCAGGTCTACCTCAAGGATGGGTGACCTAGCCCCTTCGTTACGGCCTCTATCCCTGTTTCCAGATCAAATAAAATCGATGACAGACGAACAAACACAACCCCCTCCCCCCAAAAAAAATAAAATAAAGGATAATCAGATATCCTTTCAAAACACTTCAGATTATCTCTGGAATAACAATAGCATCATCTTGGCCTTACTGTACAAAATTCAAAACCTTTTCAATAATATACAAACATTCAGTGCGTCAGCAAAAGCTCCTTATCATTAAAGCTTCATCTTAGGAGCTGTTACACACACACACACACACACCACACACACATACACACACATATACACACACACACACACACACACGCACAAAAGCTCAGTGAACGCTCCTAAATTTCACCAGAAGATTATCCTCCACGGGTGCTGGAAGTTGAGAGGCGACCATCAAAACTTTGGTCCTCCCTGAAGGTCCCTGGAGCGGCCCTGAGCCAGTGTCAGTCTCAGGGCGACCAGGACGGACCCTGACCTGTAACTGTACTCACCTGTAACTTTACTCATCTGTAACTGCATCTATACTTGTAACCACCTATAAGTGAATCTACCTGTGACCACCCGCAGCTGTCTCTCTTTTACCTGTAATTACCTGTACCCTCACGTAACTGTAACTGTCTGTACCTGTACCCAACTGTACCTACTGTGTACTGATATACACCTGTAGACCAACACCTGTAAGAACTCACAGATGTGCCGACCAACACTTAGTCCCTCCTACACCTGCACCCACCTACACCATCCACCCACCAACATCTACACCCACCATCACCCTCCACCCACCTACACCTCCATTGACCAACACCATCCACCAACGTCATCCACCAGCACCTCCACCCACTAACACCTACACGCCTCCACTCACCAACACAATCCACCAATACCTCCACCTCCACCCACCAACACCATCCACCCACCAACATCTACACCCACCAGCACCTCCACCCACTAACACCTACACGCCTCCACTCACCAACACAATCCACCAATACCTCCACTTCCACCCACCAACACCTCCACCCACCCATTCCATGGATATCCATGTCCTCTTCTGATTAACTACCTGTTGGACTGTCTGACGTTTGATTGGCTCCTGAACGACTGATCACTGGCAGGTTGAGTTCTGATTGGTTAACTGTTGACACGAACTGAATTTCTACTGGCTGACTTATATAAATTGACTACTGAATTAACAAGTTCATGATATAATTCCAAATAAGTGAAGTTCTAATTGGCTGACTAACAATTGTCTGTCAACAAGTTGATTTCTGACTGGCTAACGACCCGAAATAACATCTATGACGACCAATAACAAATAACTTTATACCAACTTCTTCTTCTTTCTTCTACTTTATCTTCTTATCTCATTATTTTTCTTCTATTCTCTATTATCTTCGCATTTTTCTTCAGTCGTAGTCGAAAAAAAAATGAAACTTGCTCATTAAAAATACCTCTACCCCCACCCCACCCCACCCCACCCCACCCCACCCCACCCCCCAAAAAAATCTTACGTAGAAACTGTCAAGGAATGAGAAAAAAAAGATGAAAAATGAAAGAAAAATTAATGAGGGATGAAAAAAATAAATAAAAACAGGAGAGACAGCTGACAAGTCTAGCAGGATTTTCATTAGTGTGCAAGTTTATAGTGTTAAAAAATGAGGAAAGGGTAAAGGGGGTAGGGGGAAAGGGATAGGGAGTGAAAGGGGGGCGGCGGGGAGGAAATGGGATTGACAAGGGTAGGGGAGGAAAGGGATAAGGGGGGCTGGGGATGGGTAGGAGGTGGTGGAAAAGTGTGAGGAGCGGGTGCAAAAGGGTGAGGGGGTGGAAAGGGGTGAGGGGGAGATGGAGAAGAAGAGGTGGAGGTGGAAAAGGGTGAGAGGGAAGTGGAGTAGGGAAAGGGGGGTGGGAGAAGGGGGTAAGAAGTGTGTCTATTTTTCATTTTTAATTATTTATGGTCGCGTTCCAGACAGACAAGAACACACACACACACACACACACACACATACACACACACACACACACACACACACACACACAGGCAAGTCAATAAGATCTCCATAATTCATCTTGAAACGAGGGATGATATGCAAATTTAATTCGATTTCGTGTCGACTCGGACAAGACAAAAATACCACCTGAGGGCGGCGGCGGCGGCGGCGGCGGCGGCCCCTCCCAGGAGCCTACGCAAGACTCAGTAACTGCCTCTTAGCCTCAGAGATTCGTGGAAATTAAATTTATCTCTTAAGAACTTGAGAGAAGAGAGAACGTATAAGTAGATCCGTATCGTAATTGTCTCCAAATAACTCGATATTACAATTAGTCTCAGTGTAAAATTGACGCCATTTTAGTTACATGCACTCTCATGTCTAACAACGGGGCACCATAAAAGAAAACGTAACTACTAACGGTATAGTCTCAGTACAACTTCGAGGACATACTGTAGCTTAAAACGAGACAGTTAAACAAGGTCTTACACACAAACACACCTTGAAGAATAAGAGACCTGCATAAGACACTTTGCATACTCCGGCCTTGATGCACCCAGCACACATTATGGTAATGGCGTGAATAATGTGGTCCAGCACCTTACTGAGAAGCTGTGTTGGTCCACGTCAATATTGGGGGTCCATCAACATTCTCCGGTAGGTGAAGAGTGTGTGTGTGTGTGTGTGAGTAGGTACAGCAAGTGATTGGGTAAAGTGAACCTTTATCCACATCGAAAACAATGTACCAATTCTCTCACAATATACCATCACAACTGGATCTAACCAATACAAATAATGAAATAATAAAACAATAAAAAATATGTAAACAAAACTCCAGAAATCTGTTTATTGAAAAAGATTAAAACAAAATATCGAAAAGAACCATTCTAATATCGCTTTAGTTAGTCCCATCATAAGTATTACTAGTTACCCCAAAAATCTCAAATAGTGGTAAAAGAAAACGGATCCGATAGTCGGCCATAGAGAACGGACAAAATTAAGGATATACTCTTCCTTTTTAGACTTGACCCAAGGCGCCATTATCTACCGTGTAAACCCTACCACTAACAGAACCACCTACCAAGACTCGATTGATGCAAATAGGCATACGTGATAGAGAGATAAATAAGAGTAATTTAACATACGACAATCACCATTATTTTCTTCTCGATGTTGTAAAGGAAGACAAAACAAACATCACAGGGGTACTTACTTTGACGCAGCAGTCGTCACCATCTCGCTCTCTTGTTTCTTCTCTCTTAATTTCTCAAGTTCTTTCCTCTCTTGCTGTGCTTGCTTCTGCTGTTGTTTATATCTGCAAAACATGTACAGCTAAAATCTTTCTCACCCAAATTCTTACTGTATCATAGAAAAAATATAGACAAATTATTATTTATCAATACGAAGTCAGTGATATGGTGAAGATTAACCACCTTGTGCTACCTGAAGGAGGTTTGAGTTGAGTTAGGTTAGGTTAGCCTACGTTAGGTCAGAACAAGTCAGGTTAGGTTAGGTTTGATTAAGTTAGGTTTGGTTTGATGAAGTTAGGGTAGCTAACCTTCAGGTGAAATAAACTGAAATATCTAATCCACATATAATAACTCCCTGCAAAGTGACACCATAACAAACCGAGAAAACTATCACATGACCTAAAAACTGTACAGTAAGGTATCACTAAACTTCGCTGTAAGAATACGGAGAGAAGAGAGCATTAGCTCTGAGGGTGCAAGAAGGGTACAGTACAAGGTAAAGTTTGACAACACAACATACATACTGTAATATCGTTTCTCAGTTTTGATCTTTTCTTAATTTTTGTATTTCTTTATGGTCCTTTATTATTATTATTTATTAATTCGTGTTATTATTATTATCATTATTTTAATATTATATTTTTAATTTTGTATTTTTATTATAAATTTATTTATATTTTATTTTTATTTTTTATTATAAATTTATTTACTATGTATTATTATGATCATCATCATCATCATTATTATTATTATTATTATTATTATTATTATTATTATTATTATTATTATTATTATTATTATTACTACATTTTCGCCTCCCAGACCCCGATGTGGGTCAGTGACCTGTGCCCGGGTGGGATAATCCCAGTAAAAATAAAACAAATTCTAAACCTTCACTCATCATAAAGTGACGAGAGGAAGAGGAAGCATCAGTGAACAAAATATATTATCAATGACGTAATAAAATATATGGATCACCTTAACGCTCTCTGTGGTTAGGTTAAGTTAAGTTGGTTTGGTTTGGTTTGGGTTAGGGTTTCGTACTCTTCTCTCCTTCAAATTTCCTAAATAATGTAATGAGTTACGACTTACCTGGAGAGAGCAAAGAAGAGGGAGAGGATGGCCTTGAGGTTACCGTCTTTAATGTCCTTGGCCGTGAGACCGTCCAGGGCCACCCCGACGCCCGACAAGTAGGCCAGGGACGACCCGATGTTCTCCAACTGTAACAGAAAATGGATATGTCAGTTTTTAGGTGTCGGGGGTAACTGCATCAAAATGGACACACATACCCACCCAAAGTTTCTATCAGGGAGGAAATTATATTTTTTTTTTTTACCTGTTTAAAATGATCGACAAAAATCAGAACTTGCGGGTTGTTTAGGTACCAGATGTAGCGCCATGGTGTGTGTGTGTGTATAGTGTGCAGTGCAAAGTTGGCTCCCGTACGTCTGGGGAGTCGTAATACAGGAGGAACAGGTTGTGTTCTTTTGTGACGACTCCCCAGACGTGATGTGACGTGAGGAGACGAAGGGAAGGGGAGGTCTCTACAAGAGCTGGACACAGGGCAGGGGACAGTTGCACCAACATAAAGTTGTGTGAAATTAGAAATATTAATCTCTGAATTCTGTTACTTTGCATTTCTTTACATTAAGTTGACATGTCATTGAGATAAACAAATAAAACATTATTACATCCTGTCTACTATAGTGTGTAGACATAAGTCATGTTCATCATGTCAACTTTGGGCCAAACCTGGACCATGACGAAATATGCCTTTGCATGAGGGTAAATGGTATTTATATGCGGTTTTTATATGCTACTACAATATACTACTGCATACTATATTATGGTGTAAGTATGTGTGTAATGATCAGGGTACTAAACTCGGTGACTGGACAGATATGTGGCTGGTCAAACTTGTCTTAGAATCCGAGGCACCACGCCAACACCATAGCAGCACACTCCATAAAGCTTAACACTATACTGACGTCTCTTACACTTTGCTTGACGATGACTAAAGTGTTAAGAGTTATGCTGTGTAACCTTCCAAGGTACAGTAGCGTTTCAGCCTTACATTGTACACTGCAAGACGATAAATGACTGAAAAGCGTCCATACTACATCAATTAATCTATATACAGTAAACGAAAAGAATGGATTCACAACGCTGAGTGTACCAGTCGGAAATGTCCCCAACTGTACCTTAGTAAGACTATACCAACACAACTGCTCATTACCGGGCGAGATAACTATCCCAACCGGACCACCTGAGGTTAGACACCCCCAGCTTATTTAACATAAAGATTAACCACCCTAATGATAACGTAATATAATATATTCTAAGCTAACCCAACTCCCCCAAGCAGCGTGAGGATAGTTAATCTTCAAGTGAAATATGTTAGGTGTCTAATATTAAGGTGATTACCCCCCCTCCCCCACCCCACCCAAAAAAAAGATTGGGGATGCAGTAAAAATGGAAAGAACTCCTTTTTACCGAAGATGAACCACATTAGCACAGTCATCCATCATCACTACAGACGTGGCTACCGTCAACATGTTCACCACCTCCGTTATTAGTCTACAAAATCCACTACAGGACGTTCATGTATTAGCTAATAACGCCATAAAGATTCAACCACGGATGCCTCGCCTAAAAAAAAAAAGCCTCTCGCAGCCATAAAATTAATTGGAACTCTGCCGAAGAATATTAATGAACAGGGAGGGAGCCGCCGTCATTGTGCCTCCTTACGGAACAACACCAGAGTCAAGTTTTGCTTACGAGGGGACTATTATGTAAGAGGGGGGGGGGGTGTAGGGTCGTGTGGCCATTTCCTATACTTATAGCTGACCTAGATGGAGCCTACGAGTATAAAGGTCGACATATAAGAGAATAAGATACACTATATAACCTGGGATATATCTTTTTTTATCCCTGTTTCTTGGCCACAACCTTAAGGAGTCACTGTTGGTGGTGTCGACACTAGGGAGCCGTCCGCTATGAGTCACTGCTGTTGTTTTTGTGCTTGTAGTCTGTCTGTCTGTCTGTCTGTCTATCTGTTTATCTAGTTTCAGGTTGGGTTTCAGGCTTGATTTAACAAGTATAAATAACATTATATCAACACTTGTTTTGTATCTCTGAGACTTTAAAACTGTCTCAGAGTGTTTCAGTGCTAGAGGCGCCCGCCATCTATCCCTGTCGCTATTATCATGTTACCAGGTCAAAGTTTCCCACTCATCATGTTGATGTAAAACTTCCAAGATCACTTAAGATGACTCTCTCTCTCTCTCTCTCTCTCTCTCTCTCTGTCTCTCTCTCTCTCTCTCTCTCTCTGTGTGTCAACGTAGCAAAGATGACTATCATCCGTCTCCTTGACTGCCTCCTGTTTACCAAAATAAACAAACAAACAAACAAACAGGGCGCGAGTGACTGCCGGGAGATGATGCCGTGGAGAACATAATTATGTTAATTGATCATCTGGCGTGTAAACTACCCCAGAATATATTAATAATAATGTCTACGGAGGGTAATGTATACTATAGCAAACATACACTCCGGGAAATTCACAAAATATTAATTAAAAATACAAGTTTCAGAGAGGGAAGCTTTTAACTGGCAGTGAACAGTATAAGTGGCTGTACCCGCGTGTGGGAGAGGTCTTGGCCGAGGCGAGAGGGAGGGGGGAGAGGGGTGAAGGTCGTATGCTAATTTCATATTCAGCACGATAAAACTTTCTCTACGACTCCTCAGGGGTTAGCTGATACTCTACCAGGCACTCTTACGTTTATCTCTCCCTCGACTCTTCATTAACGACAGAAGCCCGTGATAAGATGGCGTATTTATACTAGAGGGGTCATCAACTCGTGCCAGTGTCGGTCTGTTTCACTGAACCTTTGTTGAGGCGAGATGAGGCCACCAAACACTTAAAGACATCTAAAGTAAATGTTGTGAGGGAAGGGAAAAATATCACCACCTGGGCACCTGCTGTAAGAGGGTTCAACTGTTCACCTGGCAGAGTCATAACCTGTGCTACTGGGAGACTGGGACCTCTAGTGCTTGATGGGTCTTTAATAAGGAACTAAACTAACTCAAAGTATACATGAAAGAACTCCTTCAGATACATTTTGTTCTTCATTCTCAAACTAAAAAAAATGATCTGATTCCTGGCTTGAAAGTTACACCTTAGATCATCACACACAACCAACTCTTGTAGAACGACACCCTCCAACAGCAGGGAATTAGTCCATTGTTATTTACTCACTCTCTCGACGACCACAATTTCACCTCCTGAAAAAATAAATACTAACACGAGAATCACAGTGTAAATGTATACTGAGTCTTATTACTGTTTGCAAGGCGACTCATCATCCTTGTTAATAAAAGAGACGATCATTTAACTCAATACTGGGGAGGAGGGTTGGGGAAGAGTGTTGGGGAGGAATGTTGGGGAGGAGTCTTGGGGAGGAGTCTTGGGGAGAGGTCTTGGGGAGGGGTCTTGGAGAGGAGTCTTGGGGAAGAGTCTTGGGGAGGGGTCTTGGGGAGGGGTCTTGGGGAGGTGGCTTATTAAGGCTAACCAATGGGCAGCATCTTGTTGTGAGTGACAAAAATGTACCTAGCTATACTTTTAAATTGGGATTATGTAAAGATTAGTGACCTCCAGGTTAGGTTAAGCTAGGTTAGGTTAAATTAGATTAGGTTAGGTTAGATTAAGTTAGGTTGGGTTAGGTTAGGTTAGGTTAGGTTAAATTAGATTAGGTTAGGTTAGATTAGGTTAGGTTAAAGTAGGTAAGGATCGGGTGAAATAAGCTGGGAGTACTAATCTTCAAATGATTTTTTACTCGACAAAAATGTTTCGGTAATAAGAAGTAATCAACTATATGAATCAGTGAACCAAATGAATCAGTAAACCATATGAGTTAGTGAATCAGATGAATGAAACAGCATCTGGTAGTAGTGCGCTGGAAGTGACTGGACCACCCGAGTGAGCCAACCCACTATACATATGACTACAAATCCGACTTTAATAGCTCACCCACAGTGCGATTAAGACTTGGGACGGTGACCAGGCCAGCTAAATCCTCTCTCATATCAAAGCCCCGAGACCCGTCAACATAACCCGGGCCAGGACCAGATGTTTAATTACAGGTGAGTTATAGGGGTTGAAAGTCCTCACGCAGATGTTCCGAAGCACCTCTCAGTGTCCCTACATTACCCATACATACATACAGTACACCTTCATGAGGCAGCTTGGCTATTTCCACATAGGGGTGACTATCTACTCCACATACAGTAGACTGGGTATTCCACATACAGCAAACTGACCTCTCCACATACAACAAACTGACCACTCCACATACAGCAAACTGACCACTCCACATACAGCAAACTGACCACTCCACATACAGCAAACTGACCACTCCACATACAAGACTGACCACTCTCCACATACAGCAAACTGACCACTCCACATACAGCAAACTGACCACTCCACATACGGCTGACTGCCACCTCACATTCACCCACCCTTCCCCCCAGTAGACTAATAGTGTCATTAAGAAGTGAGCAACAAGTGAGGCAAGAGTGTGTTGTGATGGACCTAACTAACCGATGGTTCTTAAGCTGGTCGTTAAGTGATCGTTAAAGTGGTAGTTATGACGAGGTGATGGAGTGATTTGAATACACAAAACACCGACCGGCTGATGTTCTTTTGTGTGTGTGTGTGTGTGTGTGTGTGTGTGTTCGTTCAGGTGTGGATGTGTGTATAGACAGAGGCGCATTAGGTTAGATACAGTTATAAGACACCACCTTGTGTATGTATGATATTCTAATGTAAGATTGACCAACTGACTAACTAGCTGTAAGAGAGAGAGAGAGAGAGAGAGAGAGAGAGAGAGAGAGAGAGAGAGAGAGAGAGAGAGATTCAGTAAGTGAGTGACTCTATTATGTGCGTAGTGTGTGCATCGAGTATAATACACTTATACATGTACATTATGTACTGTAGGTGTATAACTTGAGTTCTATGGCAGAGTGCGAGAAAGCTGGCCAGTGCGACAGTAAACGAGGAGGGACTCAGTGTAAAGTGCGACAGTAGGCGACAAGTGTAAGGTGTATCTGTTGTTAATATGAGGGACCGGAAGGAGACAGTATCCGGTATATAAGACGGGAAGGAGGAGAGAGGGGGGGGGTCACTATACGGTAGCCAGCTCGAGGTAACTAGTGTGAAGAGAGGCAGTACCAATACCCAATTCAAGAGGGTCAATTTGAATACCCAATTTGAGAGCTCCAATACCAATGCCCAATTCACGAGGGTCCAGTATGAAAGAGTGGCCACGATCAACGTCAAACTTAAGAGCCTGACAATAGCAAATGGACCCCAGTTAGTTGACACCTGTGGACATCATCACTCATTTATAGTGACACCTGTTATTGTGTCGTGAGTGAGGGACCCCACAAGGCACTACCAGCATCACCACTACCACTAGCACCACTACCACCAGCATTATACCAGCACCACTATACCAGCACCACCACTACCATCAACATCATCCTTTCTACACCACCACCACTATCATTCTCTTCAATTACCACCACCAACAACTATTCAGCACTAACAACATCACCACCACCAAGACCATCAGCACCAACATCCTCCTCACCACCACCATCAGCACTCGTTCAGCACCACTAGCACCATCATAGTCTCCCTGTTAGTGGGACAATGTAGCGTCAATCTCCGCTGTTTGGTGCCACAAGTCCCTCTCAGAGCGACAGTGTGACAGGTGCATTGTGTGTCTCAAGGTACAGCCGTGTCAATGTTATCCTCTTGTTGTGGCGATGATGACGTGCGACTGATATCCTGTTTGTTGATTCAGGTTCCGTCGGTTACTTTAGGGTCCGTATGTAACTTCAGGGTCCGTTGTCTGTTGATTCAGGGTCCGTTTGTCTGTTATTTCATGGTCCGTTCGTCTGTTACTTCAGGGTCCGTTCGTCTGTTACTTCAGGGTCCGTTTGTCTGTTATTTCACGGTCCGTTCGTCTGTTACTTCAGGGTCTGTCCGTCTGTTACTTCAGTCAGCAAGCCAACCAGCCATTCACCCAGCCAGCGAATCAGCCAATTAACCAACTAGCCAATCAGCCAGCCAGTCAACCAGTCAAGTACAGAGCAATTTATAATACGTTGTGGTGATAAATGGCTCGCTGTATGTCACCGGGTTCAAGATTCTTAAATGAACTGACTTTTACTTTTTAGGCGATGGTGGTGGCAGTTGTAGCAGCTGTAGTAGTAGTAATGATTTTTGGAGTAGTAGTAGTGATAGGAGTAATGTTAGTAGTGATAGTAGTAGTGGTAGCAGTTATAGTAGTAGTAGTAGTAGTGATAATAGTAATGGTAGTCGTGATAGTAGTAGTGGTAGTAGTGATAATAGTAATGGTAGTCGTGATAGTAGTAGTGGTGGTGTTGATAGCAGCGGTAGTAGTAATAGTAGTAGTGGTAGTAGTGATAGTAGTTATAGTAGTCGTGGTAGCAGTGATAGTAATAGCAATGGTATTGGCACTACTATCGTTATCACCATTCTCATTATCAACCTACCATAATTATCCAACCAGGAGCAAACTCGGAGCAACTGTTTTAAATTAGACAAATTTAGATTTAAGCGGCGCGAGATAGGTAAACAATGGTTCGGAAAGAGAGCAGTGGATGAGTGGAACAAGTTACCAAACATCATCATTAACTTGGACACGCTTGATAGCTTCATATATAGATTGGATGGATATATGAGAGATAGGAGTTGGGTGTAAACGGGACTGCCCTGCATGGGCCAATGGGCCCGCTGCAGTTTCCTCCATTCTTATGTTCTTATCCCCAAGTTCATTATCATCAGTATAAATCATATTAATCATCATCATCATCAATATTTAACTTTCATATTTTGATTCCCACGATAAGAGTGACATGACAGTAATAACATGACTCGTCTCTGGCGGAAGTGATGTGACCTTTGTAACAGTAAGACCTGAACGAGTTTGTGAGAGTCGATACAGACACAACTGGGGGACTTGTACTCATGTTACAAACTTGTATGTCTGTTTATACCTTCTCCCACTACACACAAGAATGACAACTGGTTGGGTCATTGTCAGGGCATGTCTACCATTAAACAGTTCCCTCAATAACCTCCATCGCCCCTCACTCCCTCCTTTCCCTCTCCTCACTTCTCTCACTAGACTAAACACACCTCAGTACCCTCCTACCTTCCAACCCACACACTCCTTCAGTATAACCTTTAATCTTTTTCTCCTCCTTCTCATGCACAATCCCTCCTCCCTCTCACACCACTCATGTACAATCCCCCTTCCCTCTCACTCCATTCTCTCCCCCCCCCCTCACCCTTACTTACATCAAAATAAGTTAAAATAAATACCAAAATACGTCAAAGCTCTCAGGTGTCAGGGAGGCGTGGCCACATCCCTGTGTTCTCTTGTACACAATTATTACTTCAAAGTGTTTACGTCGCCTCTCAACCGTGGTGGAAAAAATGACTACAACAGGGAATATTACGCGAACTCCCCCTCTACCTTTCTCTACTCCTCTCCCCCTTCACCTCCCACCTTTCCCATCCTTTACCTCCCCCTCCCTGCACCCCCCACCCTCCCGTAATAAGACACGCCAACACTCTTGATAAGTGAACAATAAACAAAACACATCAAGGTCTCTGAACACCAACAAACACCTTCACTTAATTCTCCCTAAAAATATAAAACATTTCCATCTAAAACCCAAAAATGTATCAGAGTAAAAAAAAAAAATGTGTATGCCAAGGAAAATAAATACGAAGGTCAATTATCATCCACTTTCTAAACACTTTGCAGCCGTTTTCCTAGTCGTTCGGCAGTTAGCGCCCCATACATGAATGGGTTTCTTAAACGCCTTTCTGAGGACTCTTACACACCAGTCGTACGCATCATTGATCCGTACGACTGGTGTGAGAGGCCTCAGAAGACACCTCTCAAAAACAAGCACCTCTAAATAAACTACTAAAAAACCTCCAACAGATCTCAAATCTATCTTAACATGGGACCTCCTTGGAGACCTCCCAGGACATCTCCCAGCAGACCTCCTAGCAAATCTCCCAGCAGACCTCACAGCAGACCCCCAAGAGTAAATAATCTCCCAGCAGACCTCCCGCCATACCCCAAGACATCTCCCAGCAATACACAGGAAGCAGACTGTCAGAGAGCACCAACGAGGATCGCTAATTGCCCGCCCGCCCAAAGGCTCCGCTGCGACACAGGAAATTAGGATATAATTAATGAAGTTTGTGCCTGTAGGAGTGAGTCACGGGACCTGGGGGTAACTTGCTCCCTCCCTCCCTCCCTTCCCTCCTTACCTCGTTCCCTGTCTCCTTCCCTTCTTCCCTCCCTTCCTCCGGCACTTCCCTCCTTACCTCGTTCTCTGTCTCCTTCCCTTCCTCCCTCCCTCACTCCCTTCCTCTGTGTGGTGTTAGTGGTGGGTGGTGGAGATACAAGGTTGTGGGAGAGCTGGGGTGATGGGAAGGATGGGGTGGTAAGGGTATGAGTGGGGATGGGGGGTGATGGGAGACTACGAGTTAGAGGGGGGGAGCAATTAGGACATAAAATTAGAGGAATGGGGGAAAATGATGATGAATGAATGGGGATACGTGAAGGGCTAGCTGGGTGAGTGATAGTCGTGGTTATGAGAGAGGGGGGATGTAATGGGTGATAATGGGTGATGGTGGAGAGAGCACGGGGATAGTGGCAAGGTAATAGGGTGGTGGAACTAAGTGGTGGAGAGGGGATAGTGGACGTATAGAGGAGGAGAGCAAAGGAGTCAATGTTTGGTGGAATAAGAACAAGTAATAGACACAAGAAAGAAAGAAAGAGAAAGGTGTAAGAAAGAAGAGGGGAAGGATGAGGAAGGCGAGAAAAAACGAAGATAAATAAAAAAAAGAAATGTGTAAGAGAGAGAGAGAGAGAGAGAGAGAGAGAGAGAGAGAGAGAATGGGCTCAATGGTCTGTGCAGTTAACAGGATAGACAAGATCTCAGTGCCACACCCATCATGCCAGCGGTCAATGTGTCACTCACACGACAGTAACAGTGCCATCTTCCCACGCTTCCTTCCCCTAATGACTTTATTGTTGTTTTTTTTTAGAAACCAACAATCTCAACCAATTTACACCTTTAAAAACTATGATAATTTCAACAACTTTACTTTATTCGACACAAAAAACAATTTCCTCTGATTTACTCTTTTATAAACCAACATTCTACACAAGTTTGCTTTAAGAGAGGAAGACAGAGGGACACACACACACACACACACACACACACACACACACACACACACACACACACACACACACACACACACACACACACACACACACACACACACACACACACACACACACACACACACACTACCCTAAGACCCTCGTAAATAACAACCTTGATCACAGTTACTCGCCAAGATGAAACACAAGGAGACGGGTCAGACATGAGGGGAAATAAGAACTGCACTACTACATGCTGATGAACTGATAAGGAGATAACAATGTAGAGTTAATGAGATAAGGACAGGGGTGATAAGACCAGGAAAGACGAGAGATAGAGAGAGATAAACAAGGAAATGTCACACAGATGGTTGGAGATAATTACAAGGCCAGGAGATAATTCCCTCAGGGTATAATCTCCCTCACCCTGCCTGTCACTCTCTCAATTAGTCCCATAAACTGTGGAACAAAAGAACAGCTGCCAATGGTAAGTATATGTTATCATGAACACGGGGAAAAAATTACTTAGAGAGAGAGAGAGAGAGAGAGAGAGAGAGAGAGAGAGAGAGAGAGATGAGAGAGATGAGAGAGAATGTAGATAAAAAAGCTAAAATGATACTTTCTTTCTTTTTTGCTTTAATTACCCGTATTATTAAGAACCGTTTAGTATATATTAACGTCTATGAGAGAGAGAGAGAGAGAGAGAGAGAGAGAGAGAGATCTTTAATAATCACTGATATATTAATGTTCACAAAAAGTAATACCCTAAAATACATCAATAAACCAGAAATATAGTCACCAACTCTCCCCTCCTCTCACTAATACAGCCATGACCACCACTCCAACCCTTCACATAATCTTACAATAGGCGCATCATATGTCTCCCCCCCAACACGTGAAGACATTTAGACATTCTTATACCATCAGTGAGGAGACGAGACACACACACTTCAAGACATGACCCCTCCAAAAAGTTTCTCTCACATGACAAAAAAATAAAGAGGAGGGGGAAGGATAAGAAAAGAAGAATCACAAATTACAAGGGACGGCACAGCAACTTCTGTCACCACCATGGTCGGTCAAGAGTCTGGGCTATATATTGTGTGTGTGGATGTTGACACCGCTGGGAGGGATAGGTTACGACCCCACCATCTATCTATCTATCTATCCATTTATCTATCTATCTCACCACCACCACGACAACCACCCATACTACCCGTGCGCCGACACAAACCACACACAAGTTAGCCATCATTACCCACCACTCAACTCCTGGACTATCATGACTACTACCACCACAACAACACGAACGGTAACGACGTCTCAACAACCACAACAACCACACGAACGGTAACGACGTCTCAACAACCACAACAACCACAAAAACCACACGAACGGTAACGACGTCTCAACAACCACAAACAAACTACTATTTCGCCACATGACCGGTAACGACGTTCCACCACAACAACGACGACGATTACGAGGCTTAACAACTACAGAGGCCGTCATGCTAAGTTTCCCTTGAGGAAAAACACACATGTCATCAACACACAACGACGCTCATTAAGGCGGGAAATGGTGAGAAAATACGAAATGCAAGAAGACGGGAAGTTGGTCATGAGGAATGTAATGAGACGTAGTTGGTCATGAGGAATGTAATGAGACGTAGTTGGTCATGAGGAATGTAATGAGGCGTAGTTGGTCATGAGGAATGTAATAAGACGTAGTTGGTCATGAGGAATGTAATAAGACGTAGTTAGTCACGATAGAAAGGATTATCTGGTTATATGAATAATATATAGTGCTGGTGGCGACCTGTTAAGAGGATGCAACGATGAATGACGACAAACAATTTAAGTGGACACTCACACGTACACCCACATACACACCCACCCACATACACACCCACCCACATACACACCCACCCACATACACACCCACCCACATACACACCCACCCACATACACCCACCCACCAATGTCCCACACCCACACAAAAGGTTCCGCCTTGTGCATATATTAATTACTTTCAATAAATTCTTACACGTGACCTCGCAGTTAGTGGAGGGTCGGGTAACAGACTGGGGGGGGGTGAGGGGGGTGGAGAGGGGGCTGAGTACCACAGTGACCTAATGAGTGTGTAAAGGATAAGAGAGAAAGAGGAGGAGGGTATAGAAAGGAGAGGAGGGACGGATAGACGAAGAGTGGGAAGATAGAAGGGTTGATAAAGTGTGGAAAGAGAGGGATGGAGGAAGAGTGGGGATAATGAAAACGGATAGGGAGACGTGAGAAAAACAAGCGCTTGAGAGAGAGAGAGAGAGAGAGAGAGAGAGAGAGAGAGAGAGAGAGAGAGAGAGAGAGAGAGAGAGAGGCAAACCCACCCTAACCATCAATCTTTCTCACCAAGTCACTTCATTCTACACCAGGACGCCTCACCAACTTGGGGGTCATCATCATCATCATCATCATCATCATCATCATCATCATCATCATCATCCAGGACAAAAACAAATCAACATAACCCACCACGCTTGTTGAACTTTCCACCATTACTGAGCCACTTACAAGCAAAAACATTATATTTATCTTTATCTCTCTATTTAAATAATTGTCAGTCATAAGAAGGTAATGGTAGTGATTATTATTATTGTTATTATTTGGTGCTCAAGTTTGGCCTAGTTCTTCAAAGTAATGGACAGACATAAAATAATCCCGATGTAATAATAATAATAATAATTTCAAGAATGTAAAATAAAAATAGTAATAATAACAATAATAACGATAATAATAACTAAACAAAAACATTACCGCCAGAAAGCTAAAAGCAAATACAAAAGCTAAAATACCTAACATATACGTCACCAGCACACCAGCACCTCAACACACACACACAGGTAAACAAGACTCCCTCCAGGTGTGGCATTAAGATAAACACTCAGGTGTGACATACCCACACAGGGGCAGACGGTAAAGGTGGACAAGTGCCCGCCGCCCTCCTCCGCCGCCGTGCCACACTGAAGGCCGAAGAACCGTAATGAGAGAAAGTGGATGGTTATTGAACTCAAGTCAGGTGTATGATACCTGGATAATATGTGTCGGAAGGGTGGATGGACAGAGGGGGGAGTGGGGTGGGGGAGGGGTGGAGGAAGAAGGAAGGGAAGGGGAAGGAAAGAAGGAACGAGGAGGGAGTGAGGAAGGGAAGAGACAAGAGGAGGAGGGGGGAGGGGGGTACAATTAATCAACGTTCTACACAGGTCATCTAAAAATTCGCATCAGGTAATGTTTACGTGGCCTTGACAACATGTGAAAGCGTCGTATTGATGAAGCCTTACGGGGCTGTCGATACACCACGCGCCAAAGTCTTATAACCTCTTTACTACTCTCAACAAACTGTTCAAGAGAAGTATTAGTAGTTAAAACACCACAAGAGCGATCGTTCCTCACACTCAAGAGGCTCCTTCGTGTCTCTTATACCCAAGACGGATCTCACCTGAAGAAGACCTCCCAGTTTATTTCACCTGATTATTAAACACCCTAACGCTACCTTGGAGGGGGGTTAGAGTTAGCGATACGGTTTTAATTATCAGGTGAAATAAACTAGGTATCTAATGTTCAGGTGATCTCTAAGACTCAAAAAGAGATGGACACTCGTGTCACCTCACAGCTGCGAGTTAGATTCGAGTTAATTTTATTGACCTTGACGCATCAACACTTTATCGAGGGCGAGTCTCGTCAGCCACCAGTATAGCACCCTGGAGTACTGGGGTCGAGGGGCAGGGAGGGCTGGGCTGTGCTCACTCCACCATCTTGGATCAACTCGGTCGTGTTCACTCAAGCGACTCACTGGGTCATGGCCGGAGCAGAGAAAATGGGAAACAGGTACACTGAGAGGGGAGGGAGGAAGGGGGAGGAAGGGAGAAATGGAGAGGGGAGGGAAACGAAAGTCACCCGAGTTGCCTAATTCTAACTCTTAAAATATATATCCCAATAAAAACCTCTTCTTCCAAACACCTCAAACACGCGTCTCATCTCAGTAAACAAAACCACCAAACACAAAACCATCCTCAAATTACTGACAAAAGGCGCGTTAGAGGTGACCAGGTGTGTGTGTAGTGTAGTACGCAGGTGGCACGTGAGGCAAGAGGTAGCTGGGAGCGGACAGGAGAACCAAGTACTGCTAACTCCGCCGCGGTGGGACTGACCACCTCCTTTACCATGGGTCCAGATGAGGGGTGAGGGGGGGGGGAGGGATGAGGGGTGGGGGAGTAAGGATATATAATGCATGTATCGTGGTAGATCCCCCCCCCCATCAGTGGTAGACAGGACAAAGTGTGTGAGGCCAGGAGGAGGAGAGATGTGTTGGGTGCAGAGGACCGACACACACACACATCAGAGTGAGAAGAGGTGGAGAAGATAGAAAACAGAGAGAGAGAGAGAGAGAGAGAGAGAGAGAGAGAGAGAGAGAGAGAGACTACCAACAGAGATAAGACTCACACCAGTAGCCTCAAGAGCCTGTCATGTTGCAAAAAGCCACCCACCCCTTATCAACTTTCCCTTCCTTGCAAAATATAAAGGAAATACCTGAGTGGGACGCACCTACTGTACACACCTGTTGAAGAGAAGACCAACACACAGACCGAGAGACCAAACAAAGCTGATCAAGAGATATTAGAAAGTGGAGAATAATACAACATACTGTAGACTTAGAATCAAGATGGTGAGACGAATCAATTTCCACTCAGCGCAACTGAACATAATCGTAAATAGTGGTTCAGATGGTGTGGTACAGTGGTTCAGATGGTGTGGTACAGTGGTTCAGATGGTGTGGTACAGTGGTTCAGTTGGTGTGGTACAGAATAATTCAGATGGCCTAATAAACATACAACACACAAGGACTCACAGGTATATATACAGGTAAATTCCTTCTCAATCCCCACACACACACACTTTAAAAGGCATGAAGAAATAACTCACAAATCTACAGTATTCAGCATCTTGACCCCAACTGTCTGAGGAGGCGCGTTCAGAATGACACTTCCACATCAGTCATACCATCAAAGTTCTTCAAAAGGTTCAAACGGGTGCATCTATTTTTACAGTACAATCCTCTAAGAATCGATTTTATTTTAGCGTCAAATTTTTTCTGTTTTATGGGTCGGTTCAGGTTGGGTTGGGGTCGGGTTGGGTTAGGTCAGGTCAGGCAAGGTTAGGTTAGGTTGTTGGTAATCTGGTTAACATTTAAGACTCTCTCTAATTAATCCCTATTCAGCGAGCTGGAGCAGAACTAACGTAGGCTGACAAGGGGGTGAGGGACGTGGCTCTTTATATAAACTCACAGGCTGGAAATTTACACAACGTATTGTACATGGTGAATGGGTTACTTATACTAATTCCTTCACTACAGCCTGTAGCTTACAGTTTTATAATAATAATAATAATAATAATAATAATAATAATAATAATAATAATAATAATAGTCACAATCACAATAATAACATTAATAATTATAATAATAATAATAATAATAATAATAATAATAATAATAAAAATAATAACACTAATAATAATAATAACACTAATAATAATAATAACAATAATAATACTAATAATAATAATAACACTAATAATAAATGATAAATAATAATAATAACAGCAGCTCACAGAATCACCTCATACCACCCTCACCTCACTTTCACCAGGTAGAGTAATAGGGAGGCTGGGTGTCCTATGCCTGCCTGGCCTGGTGAAAGGGACAAGCGGCAGGAATGTGAGGGATTAATATGACGTACACACAATATCACAGGTTGAAGCTGAGTGATGGAAAGTGACAGTCTCATATAAGGTGGGGAGGGGAGAGGTGGTGGTGCAGGGAGTGTTGTTGGTGCATGACTCATACTGGTTAATGTATTTATAATAACAATAAAAACTAGCAAATGAAAACAACATTACTAATAATATGTGTAAGTTATTTGTTTTTATAACGAAAAAAATGATGCTACTACATAAAAAACTACTACTAATAATAATGATTATAATAAAAATAATAACAACAATAATAATAATAACAATATATAAATAATTCTCACCAAAATCCGCTGCGTTAATACCAACACAACCAACAGACGTCTGTCTTCTCATCCCATATGAGCTGTTTGTGGCCGAGTGGTGGGTGAGTGTTAAATGGACCTAATGTTATCATCCGAACTGACTGACTCACTAACTCACAGACCGAGTAACTCATTGACTGACCGACCGACCAACCTACTGACGGAGACCATTACACTAAAAATTAGCATCCAAAGTGTATTACAAAATATAGTTCAGATATACACGACACACCATAATATAACCTATCCTAACTGTCTCCTTTACACAAATTCACTAAACAATAAAACAAAACTAATTCATTAAAAACACCAAACACTTAGAAAAACAAAACACCAAACGAGAATACTACAGGAGGGGGATAGTGAAGGGGGTGACAGTGAGGGAGTGAGCAGTGTCCTGGGCTAGGGTCGTCATCATCGTCATTATCACCACCACTAACTCATTATCCCTGAACATGACACCTCTGCTTGGGTGGTAATGAGGTCCCTAAAGAGAGATTACTGACACAATTAATGAAGTGTGAAATACGGGTGTAGGTGAGGGAGGAGTGGTGGGGGGGTGGTGGAGAGAGAGGGAGGAGGGGTGGTGGAGAGAGAGGGAGGGTGGAATAGGGGAAGGTAAGAGGGGTTGAGATGGAGGAGGAGAGGGAGGTGTGGGGCTGGTGGAGAGGGAGAGAGGGAGTGGTGGAAAAAGGAGGGAGGGGGGGTGTGGGGGGTAGAAAAAGGGGGAGAAGGAGGAAGGGTATAATAAAAACCAAATAAAACCCACTGATAGTATAAACCACCAATGAATTAAAACCAGATCGAATACACCCCCTAACAGCTTAAAACATCGATTATATTAAACCCATTAAAACCCTAAACCACAACATCTCACTCAAGTTCATCATTTACCTTATAAACCGACTCATCAACACAGGTGACTCGGTGTCTCATTAAGTTAACATCCTACCTTTATGTTCAAGCAAGAATTTCAATTAAGACACACACCTGTGCTATTAACTCACCCAAAAAGATGAACAAAATAAAAAACTTGTACTCGTTGACCTGTGAAGCGTGTTGTTGTGAACCGGTTCCTTGGGAGGTTTGAATGTTAATCAGTCGGGGTTCGCTTCGTTTATGATGATGATTCGCCGGGGTTCGGTTCGTTTGAGATAATGATTCCTCGGGGTTCGGTTCGTTTGAGATGATGATGATTCGCCGGGGTTCGGTTCGTTTGAGATAATGATTCCTCGGGGTTCGGTTCGTTTGAGATGATGATGATTCGCCGGGGTTCGGTTCGTTTGAGATAATGATTCCTCGGGGTTCGGTTCGTTTGAGATGATGATGATTCGCCGGGGTTCGGTTCGTTTGAGATAATGATTCCTCGGGGTTCGGTTCGTTTGAGATGATGATGATTCGCCGGGGTTCGGTTTGCTTGAGATAATGATTCCTCGGGGTTCGGTTCGTTTGAGATGATGATGATTCGCCGGGGTTTGGTTTCGTTGAAAAAGCCGAGTCGAGTCGTTGAACACCGCTGAGTCAAGGCTGGGTTGCTCGGGCGTTGAACACTCACTGGGGAATGTTGCGTTTAACTACAGTAGGTGGGCAGAGAATTGGTGAATGGGTGGATCAAAGAGTGGGAGGTGGAATGGGTTATTGCGTGGGTGGATGGACAGAGTAAGTGGGCGGTTAAATGGGTGGCTGGGCGGTTAATTAAGTGGGTGGGCGGGCGGTCAAAACTAATCAAAATAAAAACATAGTCACAATATTCAATAAGAGTCAGAAAAAAAGACTTTAGAAAAAGACCACATACAAAGACTCTCAATTACCACTTCCTGAGAGAGAGAGAGAGAGAGAGAGAGAGAGAGAGAGAGAGCGGAAAACTGTCCCTAAACGAAGGCTCTTTATGATGCACCGCTTCTTCTTCCTCTTCATCTTCTTACTCTTCATATTCTTTATCTTCCTCTTTCACCTCTTCTTTCTATTTAATTTATTCTTAATACACCTTCATCTCCCCTAACCTTCCCTCACTACCCCAACATCCCTCTCACTTTATCCCTCATTCCCCCAACACATCCCTCATCCCCGCAACACATCCCTCACAACACAAAGTTTACACAAGAAGAAGGTTAAGTGGAGGACCTCGCCTGGTGGACGTAATAAGAGGAAATGACGCACTTCTGTCAGCTGCTGTATCACTTGGTAACACCCCCCCCCCCACCTCACACACACACACACACTTATTCTTAATATTTTCGAAAAGTAGAGTGAGGTACACATTCACAGCTGGGTGGACTGGGGGTGCTCCGAGCAAGAACAAGCCCTTGGAATTAGAAGCTTCGACTTCCTTATAATAATAATAAAATATAATAATAAAATAAAATAATAATAATAATAATAATAATAGTAATAATAATACCAATAAATAGTAATAATAATAATAATAATAATAATAATAATAATAATGATAATAATAATAATAATAATGATAATAATAATAATAATGATAATAATAATAATAATGATAATAATAATAATAATGATAATAATAATAATAATAATAATAATATATAATACTAATACTACAATTAATAATAATAAATACAATAATAATAATAATAATAATATATAATACTACTACCATTAATAAAATACAATAATTATAATAATATTAACAATAAAAATAATAATAATAAATAACGTCAGTGCTAATGACCTCGTTAACGATGTGACTAAACGCTGGTTGTTATCACTCCTGGCCGTGACGGACTCGGGTTGTCACAGTGCAAAAATTACCCTCGATCTACCCTTGTTAAGACCCTTATTTAGGGGCCTGGAAGACGCCCCATAATACCGCCCCGCTACATAACCTCCCCATTACCAGCTTCTCCCCTCTCCCCCTCCACACCAAGTCTCTCTTAATGGAGGTGAATTATATAACGAGAGTAAATTGGCACGACCCACGACGACGAGGATGATGATGCCGCTGGTTGAAGGGGGTGACTCCTCCATTTGTGTTTGCTGCGGCAAGCTGTCGGCTCCTCGATTATATTGACTCCCCCACACCACTTCAATCATTAGGAGCACCTCACGACCCGCCACTTGGGCCGTTAAATAAACCCCCTGAAGACGATGGCGAGATGATAAGTAAAGAAGGTAATGTATACACAGATGAGAGAAGAATAAATAGATTAAAAGAGTAGGGTGACAGCACGCGCGTGTGTGGTGAAGCAATCTGCGTGCAACAGGTCGCCAAGTGGAGGAGGCCGGGAAGTGGCTCGTGGTGCTGCTATGGCCTTGACAAGTATGTAGGGGAGACACAACACTCGGGGGTGGAAAACATGATGTGAGGAGCCCTTGTGATGGTGTGTGGCGGTGACGAGGTAATAAGCCAGGATTATAGTGGGTATCAAAGTGTGGAGACGGTTTACAGGAGAAGACAATCCGTGAGAGTTAGGGAAGGAGATAGTGAGAGATAGGGAAGGAGATGCATAATGAGAGATAGGGAGGGAGATGGAAAGTCAAGGATAGGGAGGGAGATGGAAAGTCAAGAATAGGGAGGGAGATGCATAGTGAGAGACCAAGAGGGAAATTAAAAGTGAGAGATAAGGAGAGGGATGCATAGAGAGAGAACAGGAGGGAGATGTACAGAGCAGGAGAAGTATGCTGCAATGTTTACCGAGGAAGCATCGTGTGGTTGAGATGGTTATCAGATGTTTAGCGAGAAAGACAATAGTGTGAGGGAGGTGTAATGTTCTATTAGCAAAGCAAATATATCTGAAAGCTGTGAGGTTCTTAGTGGACGAGTGAGTGTGTGTGTGGGGCTGATGAGGTGTAAACAGACTGGCTGTCATCGCTAGTTGATAAGGTTAAGAGGCCTCATGAACATCTCTCTAGTTAAAAAAAAAAAACGAACGTACGACGATGCAGCTGAACACAAACTAAGCGGCAATGAAGGCAGTGAAATATATCTAATAAGACAAAGGAGACGTCGGTTGGGACAATACGTAGAAGACTTATCTCCCAAACTACGGTCTCGCTGAAACACTACAAGAGCCGCGTGCCGCCCCATCCTTGTTCAACATGGCGGCAGTGACCCCTCTGTCCTGTACCAACGTTTTCATTCGGATTCTCGCCAGTGTAGTCGACAGAACAAACACAACCCTCTCCTCCTCCTCCTCCCCGCGGCTGTCGTGGTGAGGTGCGGTCGGCCACGGTATTATCACAGTAAAGGAAGTTAATAAACAAATCACGGGGCCTTCTCCACGTTGTTTGTCTGACTGATCCCCGCAGCTCGGCTTTTATGTGTCACGACCAGGTTATGGCTGAGCGGTGGGGTCGTCGACGGTGTTGGGGGAGGATGGAGGGTGCTAGACGGTGTTCGAGGAGAGATGGAGGGTGCTAGGCGGTGTTGGAGGAGAGTTGGAGGGTGCTAGACGGTGTTGGAGGAGAGTTGGAGGGTGCTAGGCGGTGTTGAAGGAGAGTTGGAGGGTGCTAGGCGGTGTGGTGTAAAGAAGTAGGTTGCCGACATGGTTCTGGAAGGTCAAGGAAGGGAGGGGAGGGGGGACTGGCAGGGGGCTTGACTTCAGTGGGTCAAGATGTGGGGTTGTCGACGTGTTTCTGAAGGGGTCGAGGAAGATGTTAAGGACGGGGCTGCAGGGAGGAGGTCTTCGCTAGTGTTGTGTTGACATGTGAGATTGTTGACGTGTTCTGGGAGGGCGCGGATGTTGTGTTGTGTAGAGACATGTGTGTGTGTGGGGGGGGGGGGATTGTCGGAACGTGTCTGGAGTCTAAAGGTGGTGGTGTTGATGACGGTATTGGTCGGTTGTTGAATATATTAATAGTCCTGTGTTGCAAGTTTTATTTTAGTCTAACCTTACAGTATTAATACTTTCATTGTTCATTAACAAAAATAATAAATTAATATCACATAAACTTCATATTCTCAATTACCAAAACTACAAAAAAATATATATAATTTCTCAAGATGTACACCCAAATTAACCCCAACATATAATAAAAAAAAATTGTAAATATATGAATATGAAAAGTTTAGAAAATATTTACACATGAAATGCATCAACAGTCGAATGGTTTTATATTATTTGTAAACATATGAGTGCCATCCTTGTCAGGCCCAGTGCCACCTTCTCCCGCCCACTAGTGCCATCTGTCATTTCCCCTACCACCTATCCTCCCCACAACCATCTGTCACTCCCCTGTAGCGCGTGTCATCCTCTGTGTTATGTGTCACGGGCGGCTCTGGTATCACTACACATTAAAATAAAGTAAACTACAAGAACACCTCAGTCACCCCTACCACTCACCCTACCTCCCTACCACTCACCCTACCTCCCTACCACTCACCCTACCTCCCTACCACTCACCCTATCTCTCTCCCTCCTCCTTTCCTGAGAGAGAGAGAGAGAGAGATTGTCAATAGTTATAAGTGTGTAAATATTCACCTGGATGACCTCGCGCTCCATTTTCACCTGTTACCTGTCGTGATGAGGGAGGGAGGAGAGAAAACGGAGGGAAGGAGGAAAGAGGGAAATAGAATAGAGAGAGAGAGAGAGGAGAGGGACAAGTAGAAATTGAAGAATGGAAAGAAATGATGAGAGAGTTGGAGGAAGAGAAGAGGTGGAGGAGGTGGAAAAGATGAGGAGAGGGAAACGAGAAGTTAAGGCAAGCGAAGGATAATGAAAAGGGAGGAAGAGGAGTATGAGGACGAAGAAGGGTGAGAAATTGGGGATAAAGAGAAGGGAGAAGGAGAAAGAGGGAAGGCGAAGGAAGAAGAGCACAAGAAAAGAGACACGAAAAGGAACCAGAAGACGGACGAGATAAAGAAAGAGAGAGAAGAAGAGATAAAAGAAGGAGAAACAGCAGCAGGAGACAAGAACATAAACACAGAACTAAACAAGGCTTCAGGTTTCTCATAAGACCCTGAACCTAACTGATGAACATACATACATACATACATACATACATACATACATACATACATACCAGTTCAACAGCCATACAACTCTAGTAATAACCAACTAGAAAGACCAAGAACTGGTTATATTTACGTTAACACTGGCCAGATGAAAGTTCTGTGAGTGAGTGAGTGAGCGAGCGAGTGAGTGAATGAGTGAGTAACTGAGAGAATGAGTGAGTAAATGAATGAGTAAGTACGTAAATAAGTGAGTAAATGAGTGAAAACTGACATTCACCAAGTTGCTAAAAAACACAATATTTTTCTCTTTAACCTCTGAGACACACGGGTAGGTGAGTGAGCGGGAGGCCCTGTAAATCACCTCAACTTTCTTACCTGGCAAACCAATTACGTCTAAACCTAATTACCTCAACTACTAATTACGGCAATTAACTTTTCTCACTGTCACCCCCCACACACACACACACACTTTTAAGTTCTCGTCTAGATTTTCTAATTCTATACCTGCATTAATTATTTAGTTACCTTAATAAATATAATAATCTCGTCCAGGTTGAGTTGATTTCATTATAATTCTGACACTTTAATGACTACCATAATTTCCAATTTAACTTGATGCATTATGACACTGCCCCAAATGACATGACACCTGACACGCACGTACACGACACAGCTCCAGAGTTCAATGTTAAGTAGGTGTCATACAGGCAATGTGGAAACGGTGCACTGAAAACTAAGCCTCGGGTACAAGAGGAGTCTGTGTGTGTGTGTGTGTGTGTGTAGAAGTGAACCAGTGAAGCCTTATGACAGGAGAGGAGCGTTGTATCCACTCGACCACAGCAATAAGCGACGTGTTAAGGTAGATTCTGGATAATGATGGCGGCAACAGGATTATATTTAAGATAAAATGTGAGGCACAGATTGCAGCTGGCTTATAAATTCAGGTTATTTGTCTATCTGTTTCTTTATCTGTGTGTGTCTGTGTTTGTATGTCTGTATCTGTCTTTTTCTGTATTTAAATTTCTGTCTGCCTGGCTGTCTGTTTGTTTGTCTGTCTATGCATGTTTGTGTCTGTATGTCTATGTGTCTATGTTATGCGTCTGTCTATCTACTTAGGTGTCTGTCTCTCTGTCTATCTGTCCGTCTGTCTCACTAATCTTTAAATAATCTCATGACCTAGCCCAGCTTTACAAGTGACCTTAATAAAGACAGCGGTGTTTAACAGCTTCATAACCACCCTCAACCAATAGTATAAACGACCCCATGACGACCCTACCACCTCCTGACCTTATTCCTCACGACCCCATGAATACTTCCTCCTGGCCTTGTAATCTACCCCATGACGACGCTGCTCCCCTGACCTTGTTCCCCACGACCCCATAACTACCCCCTCCTGACCTTATTCCCAACGACCCCACGACCCCATAACTACCCCCTCCTGACCTTATTCCCAACGACCCCACGACCCCATAACTACCCCCTCCTGACCTTCTAGCCTACGATCCCATGACAACGCTGGCCCCCTGACCTTGTTTCACACGACCTCGCCACACTGTATAAACAAGACATAGATGGGGCGGCCACTTGGTTCCCTGAGTGGACTGATTTAATTAACCGCACGAGTTTATAGTCTCTTATTAATCATTGTTGAGGAACGTTTAAGGCTACTTGTGGAACGTTTGAAGCTACTTGTGGAACGTTTTAATTGTTGTAGCTACTTGTGAAACGTTTTAAATGTTTGTTATTGTTGAGGAACGTTTAAGGCTACTTGTGGAACGTTTGAAGCTACTTGTGGAACGTTTTAATTGTTGTAGCTACTTGTGGAACGTTTTAATTGTCGTAGCTACTTGTGGAACGTTTTAAATGTTTGTTATTGTTGAGGAACGTTTAAGGCTACTTGTGGAACGTTTGAAGCTACTTGTGGAACGTTTTAATTGTTGTAGCTACTTGTGAAACGTTTTAATTGTTGTAGCTACTTGTGGAACGTTTTAAATGTTTGTTAGTGTTGAGGAACGTTTAAATATTTTGTAGTTATTAATGCGGAACGTTTAAATAAAACATAAGCACCAACAATACAACACCAACCTCATCAAAAACAACTCCAATAACAACAACAACAACAATACAATAACACCACCAACAACAACAACAATGCAACAGCAACAAGACGGCCGCCGGGGTGGTGACCTGACCAATGTCTCATCATCTCCCACACGGAGTCATTATATAGTGATAAGATCATTATTACTCACCATCAAGATCACTATCAACCACTATGACCATCACTCCCCCCCCCCTCTCTCTCTCTGTCTCTCTCTCTCTCGTTCACTATCATCCGTCACTACCAGCAAGGCCATCATCATCATCGTCGTCACCATTGCAAGTACTAACACCACCACCATCATCACCTGTCACCATCACAATCATCACTATCACCCCCATCACTATAACACTACACACTATCACCATCCACCATCACCGACCATCATTATCACCACAGCCACCATCCCCCATCACTATAACCCTTCACACTATCACCATCCACCATCACCAACCATCATTATCACCACAGCCACCATCCCCCATCACCATAACCCTTCACACTATCACCATAACCCTTCACACTATCACCATCCACCATCACCAACCATCATTATCACCACAGCCACCATCCCCCCATCACCATAACCCTTCACACTATCACCATCCACCATCACCAACCATCATTATCACCACAGCCACCATCCCCCCATCACCATAATCCCTCGACTAGAAAACCACTCACCCTACCTTTATTATCTCCCTCATCACATTAACACCTAGTCGTCTGTCTGTCTGTGTCTGTCTGTCTGTCTGTTGGTCAATGGTAGAGCTCTTTTACCCAGTTGCCAGTTAGAGTTTATGTCCTATTTAGTGAAGACATAAACATCTACAACACTAAAACATCGTGGTAGCTGTATAGTACGCGGGTCGACACTAAACATCGCCTTAATGACCACTAAACATCCCGATGATGACAGACAATAAGCTATAATAACCCATAAACATAGGTGATAATGACCCCTTAATCAGGTGTTAATGAACGTTCAACAGGTATCACGCACATGGCCATTAAACACAGCAGTAAAAAAATTATGGGTCTTTTAAAAACTTTATGTTGACTTATTGTTAACATCCAGGGATTAACTATAGAACATTGTGTCTTCATTGTATGGTTAGGTTAGGTTAGGTTAGGTAGGGGGTCTATTAGACCTAGGGCCTACTGAGACTGAGGCCTATTTAAACTGACATTAAAAAACCCAGGTGAACCCATTTTTACACCATAGTTATACCCTAAATACCTCGCGTTTTCTTTGACCTCCAGGTGGGTCAGATAATCAGGGGATCTCTGGCTGTGTTCTCATCAAAGGAACGATCAGGGCCTAGAACAGAGTTGGTGACTGGCAACTCTCTACCATGTGTGTGTGTGTGTGTGTGTGCTTTCTTCCTTATTATATGTACAATACAAATCACTGTTAACGAATAACCTAAAAAAATAACAATTATAAAAAAATAAAAACTTCCACTAAGACTCTACACCAACTTGCTGCCAACCAGTCAAAAATTTCACTAAACAAGGAATCAAGACGTTTATAGGAGACGTGTTTTTTCATTTGTTTTGCCTTTTTACCTGCGAGCTTAACTTGATTATTCTGTAGTCAGCCAAGACCCTGGGCCTACGTGCGTGCACTAAGACTCAGGACGCGAAGGGGTCCAGGCCCAGATGACCTCACGTCTTGAGGTCAAAGACTGCCTGTCATCTGAGATAAACATAATCTTGAGCGACCAGAGGGAAGGAGGGAGAAGGGCAGGAAGGGGGGACGAGCATAATAAGAGGGGGGAGTGAGGGAAGGGGATGTGGGAATCAGTGGTGAAGGGGAACGGGGGAGGGGGGTGATATTGCAGAGTAACGGCATGTGTAACGAAGGAATGGTGACCGAAGGAATGGTGACCGAAGGAATGGTGACCGAAGGGATGGTGACCAAAGGGATGGTTACCGAAGGAATGGTGACCGAAGGAATGGTGACCGAAGGAATGGTGACCGAAGGGATGGTGACCAAAGGGATGGTTACCGAAGGAATGGTGACCGAAGGAATGGTGACCGAAGGAATGGTTAACGAAGGGATGGTTAACACAAGTACAGACAATAAATGACAGGTGAAGGAGACCAGCAGAGAAAAGGTAAACATGAAAAAATGCGGCAAAAACGTAAGACGCCAAAAAATGAGGGAGAGAGAGAGAGAGAGAGAGAGAGAGAGAGAGAGAGAGAGAGAGAGAGAGAGAGAGAGAGAGAGAGAGAGAGGTATAAAAAGAAGAGAGGGAGAGAGAGAGTCAATGATCATCACGTGGGGTGGTAGTTGGGCAACACTTGTCTTGGTGGAGGAGGCGCTGTTGGAGGCCTCTCGGTAGACACCTGATGGATGGGGGGTGGGGGTGAGGAGGTAGGTGAAGGTGCTGGAGGTCCCTGGGTAGACACACCTGGTGAATGAAACAGGAGGAAGTGACGAGAAAAAAGAGAAGGAGGAGGAAGAGATGAAGAGGAATAAGATGTGATAAGGAGAAATAGGTTGAGATTGAGAAGGAGAAGAAAAAGGAGGAGGAGGAAGAGAAGGGAGGGAGGGGAGGGAGGTGAGGTGAGGT
Organism: Homarus americanus; assembly: GCF_018991925.1. Classification (NCBI taxonomy): domain Eukaryota; kingdom Metazoa; phylum Arthropoda; class Malacostraca; order Decapoda; family Nephropidae; genus Homarus; species Homarus americanus. The sequence continues at coordinate 56,877 of NW_024718832.1, forward strand.
GGGGGGGCAGCCGTGTATGGGAGACGAGGCATAAGAAGTGAGGGACCAACGTAACCATCCACCACCATCACCACCACCAGGTCAGAGAGGACAAAACAAAACACTATCAGCATCCTCAAGTCGTCCCTGCTATTGAACGTCTGGATACCAGGTCCCGTTCACCGTTCGGATACTACTTCCCACTCGGATACCCACGCCCCCAATCCCGATCGGATACCATGCACCAACCCTCCCCTTCGGATACCACACCCAATTACCCCGTTCGCACCCCCCTCTCTTCGGATACACACCCCCCTCTCTTCGGATACCACACCCCTCTCCCGGATACCACGACGATCGCTATTGTGAGAACGAGAATCAATATGCAACATACACTTACCATTAACTCTCACTGTGTCTCTCAACTTGGACCATCGTCGTCCGTGCTGACATTCTTGCACGGCTCTGGGAATTACCCTCAAGAACTCGTTTCTGGAATTGCCACTCAACCTTTACATCCAATTCCAAACTTCTGGAATTACTTGGACGCAGATGTTAAGTGTTTCCAAGTTTACTTTTAACAGATAAAACAGAGAAAAATACTTCGAGGGCCCATAACGATAAACAACGATAACAATCAATATTCAACCCTATTAAAGTATAACATCCAGGTGGCCACAGTGGAGTATCTTCCAGGTGGCCACAGTGGAGTAACATCCAGGTGGCCACAGTAGAATAACTTCCAGGTGGCCACAGTGGAGTAACTTCCAGGTGGCCACACGAACAAAGCACGTACACCCTCCCTCACACAGGTGTCTGATAAAGAACGGTAAACCTGCCAGTCGAGGGTCACTGCTGGTCCTCTGGTCTACCTCTCCACACCACGATGATGGCACTCCCACGACCACCTCCACCACGACCACCTCCACCACCACCACTACTACTACCAGCAACCCCCCCTCCACCATCTCCACCACTACCACCAGCAACCCCTCCACCACCACCACTAGTACCAGCAACCCCCATCCACCACCACCACCCACTACCAGCAACTCCACCACCACTACTACTACTAATACCATCACTACCCCCCTTCCACCAACACCCCCACCACTCTCACCAACACACCCACCAGCATCACCATTACTCTCACCACCATCAACACCATCACACCCACCATCACCAAGGCCTCCTCTCTAGCCTAACTTTCCAGACGAGCTGGTTTATAGCATCTAGTGTCCCGCCTGGAATGTGGTGTACAGCGTAGCACTAACCTCCTGGAACGACACTCCCACACTACCTCCTGGAACGACACCCCACACTACCCCTGGAACGACACCCCCACACTACCCCCTGGAACGACATCCCCACACTACCCCCTGGAACGAGAAAACCCCCAGACTTCTTGTAGTTATGGGACAGTGACTTGAGTAAGGGACATCCACCAGATTCTCTTCTATAAAAAAGATGGTATTTGGGTAATAATGATCTGAGTGAGATTACCTGACGTTAATAGCATTGTTTTAACGAGTTTGGTGAGTGGTTTTGGGAAGCTACCTTACACCTGTATTTTTTTCTCAATTTAATCCATTGACATTTAAGACACTGTAATAAGTACATTTGCTGCATTAAGATTTACACATTAACGTATTCTATGGCAAGAGAGACTGGGTGATACGTAGCCTTATATCTGTAATGACTTCCACAACTTGACACCAAAATACCTGAAGCATCCAGCAGGTAAAAGACAGGTAAAACAACACACCTTAAGCCTCGAGAGATCTTTTGACATTTACGAATCATCAAAGTCAACATCTAAGATCCTAAGCATAAAATACCAACCATTGACTCTGTGCTTTAAACAATTACCTAAGTCAAGAGATGAGATATAAACGTAATTGGATCCTACTGCCTGGATATATAAGGACTTCAACCCTATGACTCGATCCTTTATCAAATAAGTAAAGACACTCAAGAAACAAGTGGCTGGAAGGTCTCTACAAGGTTCCTTCATCAAGAACCTCAACAAGTATTTTGATAAGTAAGATTACATGGAGCCTATGTAAGAGCCCTGGCATCATGGAGCCTATGTTGGAACCCTGGCATCATGGAGCCTATATTGGAACCCTGGCATCATGGAGCCTATATTGGAACCCTGGCATCATGGAGCCTATATTGGAACCCTGGCATCATGGAGCCTATGTTGGAACCCTGGCATCATGGAGTCTATGTTGCAACCCTGGCATCATGGAGCTTATGCTGAAATCCAATTACCATGAAGCCTCTGAGCCTGAAACCAAACCACCATGAAGCCTCTGTACCTGGAACCCAAACATTATGAAACCTCTCTGAAGCCTAAGAAGCCCAGGCAGTTCACACACAGCAGGTGACCTCAACTTATCCCTCTCATTGTTATGCGCGTCAGAGGCCCACCATGTCTCAAGGGGTGGTGGGTGGAGGGTGGGAGAGGGTGGGAAGGGGTGTGTAGGGGTGGAAGGGGGTAAGAAGGGGCTAGAAAAGGTAGGGTGAGGGGGTGTGAGGAGGTGATGGGGGGCGATATAACTCGTATATATACATGTGCCTCTGTGGTATGTTGGAGAGAGGAGGAGGAGGAAGAGAACGGGGTATGTGGTGGGGCAGATGAATGGAGGGGAGGGGTGGAAGAGGGGGAGGATGGGGAGGGTGAAGGGGATGAGGGGGAATGAATATGAGAGAGAGAGAGAGAGATTCAACTATGCACCACATGTCCACAGGTTTAACTCGACACAAGACATTAAATGAACAACCGTGTAACAACATGACCAGACACGGGAACACACCGAGGCAGGAGACCCCCATCTCTCCCTCCCTCACTCACTCAATCTCTCTCATTTACTCACCTTCCCTCCCTCGTCCTCCCTCACTCGCCCTCCTTCCCTCCCTCCCTCCCTCACTCGCCAGGGTTGTCTAATCAAGAGAAACAAGCAAGGGTGTCTAAGCGTCAGGTAACCCCATTCAATTTAATCTAAAGGGCAGCTGACTCTCTAATAAATATACCCAAAATAGAGCTCTGAATTTCTCATTACAATTTCAATGATATATTGTGACACAAGGACGTAAATATATAACCCATAAGCCTCCGACGACTACTATCACTACTACAACTATTACTACTACTACTACTATAATTATTACCACAACAAATACTATTACTACTGCAGCTATTTTTCTATAGCTCTACCACCAACCACAACACTCTTACTCTTTCTTCCTATTAGTGTCTCCTGCATCCCCTACCTCATCATCATCTTCCTCCTCGTCTTCCTCCTCCTTCTTTCACAACTCACGAAGGACCCAAGTTCCCAACGACCTCATTAGACCCATAACTGCACCTCCCAACTGCTGCCAAACTTAAGGCTCGAGGTCTTATTATGGTAAGTCTCTACCGTAAAGGAGATTATTGTCTTGGTCTTGCTCCTCCACCACGAGTCTGGGTGGAGGAGGGATGGGCTGACTGGAGGCTCACTTGACGAAATCTGACCAATGGAAACTATCTTGATTAATTCTAGCCAATGACTCTCTCTCTGGACAAAATGTGGCCCTAAAATAAGTTAGTCCCACACATAAAGCAATATATTAGTTTACATTGTAGTAATTCGCTGTAAAGAACCGATTCACATCTCATCGAGTTTACTGAACACTATGCGCTCTCTCTCTCCCACGAAAATTCTCACAGGAAGAGAGAAAAAAACACGGCAACAATGACTTAATATACGACAACACGCGAGGGTGAGTGAGGAAATTCCTAAGAGGTTAAGAGTCTGTGGAGAAAGGTGGAACACAGAGACTAGTGTAGATTCAGCACATAAGTTGTGACCCAAGATGAAAGTAAGGTCACTTTATACCCTGACCTGAAACTACCTCGTACTCGGAACTCGTGAGCAATACATAGAGTCAAGACATAAAGGTTCAAGAAACAAAAACACATCCAAACACTAGGGTGTATGGTGTCAGTTCTGTCAGAAGATTCAACTACTGCTTGTTTATGGGAGGGGGTTCACGCTCACACACGGAGACACAGACAGCCGTGTATAATGTTGTCAAGTATGGTGTAATATTTTCTTTTACGGTGTGAAGGGGTAACTTATATCTAACACAAATATACCCATTATCATCTGCTGTTGTTGTGTGTGTGGTGTAGTGATGGTGACTTTATTCCTTGGGAGATAAAGCTAGTCTCTCTCTCTCTCTCTCTCTCTCTCGAGTGACCGTCTGCTACCATTGTGTAGAGACGTGTGTCCTGGCTGTGTACTGCGCTCCCTGGGGGTCAACGTGTGGACCTCTTCCCACCTCCCTCCTTCCCCTCAATTCGCTACTGCTATGAAAGTGTCAATTTCAATTCGAAAAAAATGGAAAATACAGTATGAACAGTGTATACATCTGGCGAGTTAATGTTCAGTGGTGGTGGTGATTAGCACGTCACGCCTGTGGGGACCCCGCCACGGCCAACACACAGAAACTGTCCTGGGTCGCCTTCCTCCTACAGTGAGCTATACACCGTGACACGGGACCTCTGGCCGACAGTGCTACTACAAACCACCCACCTAGAGGCACTCACTACACTGGCCATCAGCTCCCTCTAATCTTCAACTGTTGTACCAGTTTGGGGACCGGTCGCCACATCATCTCAGAACGGATTCTGTCCACGTGCAGCTGTCCGACACCACAGCTGCATCAAGCGGCGTTCAAGACCACCCGCCCTGCTGTAGTGTCTGTAACTTGTATGTTCACTCTATGTTACCTCCTCTTGTTGTAATGAAAGCTAAATGACCCACCGCCAGTCACCATGTGTGATCTATAGTGTACGTCCACCCTTTGGCTGCTATTTTTTCCCAATAAACTATTAACTAATATTTATTATTATTATTATTATTATTATCACACACACACACACACACACACACACACACACACACACACACACACACACACACACACACACACACACACACACACACACACACACACACACACACACACACACACACACATACCAACCCCCTCCCCTGAACCCTCCTCCCCACCGGAATATCAACAAGTTCTCGCCAGAAGTTACAATTTCATTTTCGGAAAGGAATGGAACCAGTGTTAAACAGAGGTGAACAGTGGTGAACAGTGCTTAAGTCAGTGAGAACAACTCAACAGTAACAGTTGTACCCAAGTTAACCTTCACACAGTGAGGTCCCAGGTACCCAGTGATAACGGCCCATGATAACCAGCGATGTGTTAATCCGTCTACGATAGGAAGGCCTGGGACCAAACCTCACTCATATAACACCATCTGTGAGGGAATTACTACACCACATGTCCCTCATAACACCATATGTGAGGGAATTGCTACACCACGTCAAGTCCCTCATCACACCATCTGTGAGGGAATTACTACACCACGTGAGGACCCTCATAACACCATCTGTGAAGGAATTACTACACCACGTGAGACCCTCATAACACCATCTGTGAGGGAATTACTACACCACGTGAGGTCCCTCATAACACCATCTGTGAGGGAATTACCACACCACGTCAGGTCCCTAATAACACCATCTGTGAGGGAATTACTACACCACGTGAGGACCCTCATAACACCATCTGTGAGGTAATTACACCACGTGAGGTCCCCCATAACACCATCTGTGAGGGAATTACTACACCACGTGAGGTCCCTCCTAACACCATCTGGGAGGGAGTTACTACACTACGTATTTGCTGTTCAACAATCCTACATTAATCTGTATGTTCACTGTATGTTCCTTTACCTTTCTCTAATGAAGGCTTTTGTTAAACCACCAATGTATGTAATAAGTCATTTATGTCCAATGTATATTTTCAGCCTTCGGGCTGCAGAACTTTTTCAATAAACCGTTAATTATTATTATCACACACACACACACACACACACACACACACACACACACACACACACACACACACACACACACACACACACACACACACACACACACACACACACACACACACACACACACACACACACACACACACACACACACACACACACACACACACACACACACACACACACACACACACACTAAAACGACACTCCAGGCGCATGTTTTTAAAACACAGGCTAAAAAAACAACTACCTTATCTATCAAGAAGATCGTAAAACACACTCCTACATCAACCGCAGATCAAAACATACATCCCATTAAGATAGTTTAAGGCAAAGTATTATTGCTGTTAATGTACCCAAAGTATTATATTATTATGCTCGGGTATCTGCACCTGCGTCGGGTCATCAACATTCACTGAGGTGCTCATGACTGACAGTACAAAGACTCATGCCTGAGAGAGCACTACCAGACAGTGGCACTGGTCGGTGCATGTCGGTCAGCTGGCACCGGCCAAGCCCATGTTAACATTCTGGGCGTTGTTCCCACTAATGTCGCGACATGTGGAGAATTTACATGACCTTATGATGGTATTGTGCGCTGACGACACAAGGTTTCGCAATGCATTATACTGACGCTCCTCACTGAGTGCTGACATTATGAAATGTTTTTTACTAAGCATGAGGCTGGCACTGATGATGGTGTTGATAGTGTACGTCTCCGAGCAGTAACGTGCTGGCACTGTCAGGTCAAGAGTGATAGCATAAACTTTCACAATTCACTATGTTGGTAAGGCTGACTGACTAACTGCTAACAGTACAGTTTAATCCTGACTGCTGACACTATACACATCTACTAACCATAATGCTGACACTATTACCCCAATACCATGAATATAAACTTCATCAGAATATAACACTGACACTGCTGACAGTACACTCCAGCACCAAGAGTACAATACTGTCAGCGTAAAACCTTCACCAGCAGACACAACGCAGACGATGTTAACAGATTGTGACAGTAAGAGCCCGTCTCACTACATAAAGCCCCCCACCACCACCCTTAACTATTCATACCTGGGAGTCCTTTCACCACCTCTCCCCGCCCCGGCCCCGCCCCACCCCAACCCTACCCCCTCCGCCCCATCTCACCCCTCCTTTCTCCACCAGCTATCACCTCAGTAAATTCCTCCTGCATTCTCAACCCTGATTTTTTCCTCTTCAGCCTGTTAAGGAGCTGGACCTGACCCGCACCAAAACACTGCCTTATCGAGGGTGCCAAACTAGGGGAAGAACTTGACAGACTCGGGATACTTTGCATATCTCCGGGTTATATTTTGTGGTAGTGGAAGGTTTTTTTTTTTCCCCCAGTCAAACTTAAACTTTCATTAACATCATTTATCCGGGTTATATACTCTGGAAATGTAACTTTTCCCTCAATTTTTTATTTATTTATTACTTTTATTTTATGCTATGGTTGACTGCCTTCTAACTTTTGTCTATCCTCAACTATTGTTTTTCTAAATTAATGGATTGTTCTTTCAATTTCCCTTTCGAGCTTTCATTATAACTTTTCCTCAAGTTAACAGACAACAAACATTTCCATATCTTCAACTTTCTTATTTTAGTCTCTCTCTCTCTCTCTCTCTCTCTCTCTCTCTCTCTCTATGATCTATCCCCATCATATTTAACCTAACTCAATATTTGCAGATCACAAACATCTATTCTTCCAGTATTATAAACTTTCATCCTTCAATATCACACTATAAATGTTTTTTCTCTCTGCAATTTGATAAAAAAAAATCAGGTATATAATTTTGTGTCTAGTATCAAAGGTTCATTATCGCCTATTCACTCTTGTGTGTGTGTGTGTGTGTGTGTGTGTGTGTGTGTGTGTGTGTGTGTGTGTGTGCGTTCCTTCACCTTTACAGTATGCTAATGTCTTGTTTTATTGCAATTCTTGGCATTATTGTTTACTGTTTACAAGTCGGCTGGTGGGGGAGGTGATGGTCTCCCAGCTGACTTAACATGATGACTTAATTTACGTTCTTCCCTCAACTAGTCCTCCCGCTCGTCCTTCCGATACAAAGTCTTCACGCAGATAACAAACCTTCTTTACTCTCAACCATACACAGATGCTCCTTCCCCTTGACACTATTCTTAGGTGAGTTATCCTGTTTTCTCTCTCTTACCTTTTCTTGTTCTTGCGTTCTTCATTTCTTCCATTCTCTCTCTTTCACCATTCGCTATCTCTTTGATTTGTGTTCTCCCTTTATCTTCGTCTCTCTCTCTCTCTATAACTATCATCCTCTCTCTCTCTCTCTCTCTCTCTCTCTCTCTCTCTCTCCCTACCATATCTTCTCCCATCTCTTCCCATTTCCCACCTACTTGAAACTGAAATCGATACTGAAACAATATATTTAGCTAGGACATACACACGGACGGACACACACACACACACACACACACCACACACACACACACACACACACACAGAGCTGATGAATAGTGAACATTTATCTCAAGAAAATCACTGAAAACAAAAGAATATCATTTAGATTACAAAAACCAATCAAGGGTGAGAGTCTTGTAGTAACGGGGCCGCCAGACAGCTGAAAACGGTGTTACACTTCAACCAGCTAACACCCTCTTCTCCTTCTCGCCTTTCTTTCACATCTGGTTTCTCTGTCTCTCTCTCTCTCTATCTCTCTTTCTTTCTTTTTCTCAATCTTTCTTTTTTTTATTTTTCTTTCTCAATCTCTCTATCTCTTTCTCACTTTGTTTGTTTATTTCTCTCTCTCTCTCTCTTTTTCTCATTTTTTTTTCTTTCTCAATCTGTTTCTCTCTCTCTTTCTCTCTCTTCCACATTATTCTGGTACTCGTTGTTGATTTTTCCCTCTCCTATCAACTTTCCCATCCTGGTAGTCGCCTTTTCCTCTCTGTCATACCAGCTGGCGACAATCTCCCTCCCCATCTTTCCCATCGTAGACGTCACCTACATCGCTTCTTCCTGATGTCTCTACACACCAACCGTCTCCCATCCCACCTCTCCGACGGTTCTACACCCACTATCTCCCTTTTCCATCTTTCCCATCTACCTTTTCCATCGTGGTCGTCATCTAACCCCTTTCAGACGCCTGCTGACGTGTGGGTGGTTGGTGAAAAGGGAGGAGGAGGACGAAGGAAGGAGGAAGGAAGGAAGGAAGGAAGGAAGGAAGGAAGGAAGGAAGGAAGGAAGGAAGGAAGGAAGGAAGGAAGGAAGGAAGGGGTAAGGGGGAGGGAAGGGGGAGGAAGGGAGGGAGGAGGGAGGGAGGAGGGGGAGGGGGAGGGAGGAAGGTAGGGAGGGAAGGAAGGGAAAAGAGATAAGGGTGTCAAGACCATAAGTTAGGTCTCTCTCTCTCTCTCTCTCTCTCTCTCTCTCCCAGGTGAGCTCTTGCCCGGCCCCGCCTGAGAGATATATGCTTAGAAATGACACCATGAATACACAAAACCCGCCGGCCAGGTCTCTCTCACTAAATTAAGCGAGCTCTGTTTTTTCCTCCCTCCCTATTCTTCCTCCCTCCCTATTGCCCCTCCCTCCTCCCCTTCATTCTAACAGCAACCAGCCAGCCCGGGGATTATGGAAGAGAGAGAGAGAGAGAGAGAGAGAGAGAGAGAGAGAGAGAGAGAGAGAGAGAGAGATCAAAATGAAAGGGACAATAGAAGCTGGAGATAAAGGTAAAAGAGTAAATGGGAGAGGAAGAAGAGAGAGGGATAAACACAAACTGAATAACAGTGGAAAAAATAGAAGGTTATTATGGAAAAGAGAGGAAAGGGAGAGAAAGGGTTAAATTGAGAGAAGGGAGAGAAAGGGTTAAATTGAGAGAGGTGTGGAGGGAGGGAAGGAAGGGGATGGAGGGAGAGAAATCAGTATATTAAGGAAAGAGATGGGCTAAATTGAGGGGGGCAGGGAGAAGGAAGGGAAAGGGAGATATTGAACAAAGGGAGAAGAGAAAGGAAGAATAAAACTGGGGAGGTTGGGGAGAAAGGGAAAGAGAGAGAGATGGATCAGTTTCCTCCTCCCCTCTCCCCAGCTGTTATAACTGCCCCCTCTTTCCACCCCTCTTCCTCCTCACTCTCCTCCCCCCTCTTCCTCCTCTCTTCTCCCCTCTCCCCAGCTGTTATAACTGCCCCCTCTTTCCACCCCTCTTCCTCCTCACTCTCCTCCCCCCTCTTCCTCCTCTCTTCTCCCCTCTCCCCAGCTGTTATAACTGCCTCTCCCTCCTCCCTCCCCACACTCCTCCCCTCACCCCAGCTTTTATAACTGGCTGCTACACCGAAAATTTGTTCCAATAACATAACGTCTGACACAAAGCGCATCACCCATACTCTCTCTCTCTCTCTCTCTCTCTCTCTCTCTCATACACTCTCATAAATTGGTCTGTCTTAACTTACATGTATGATTATATGTTTGTATATATTGTAGTTTATTTATTAAGATTCTTCTTCTATGCATAAAGAGGAAGGGTGACTTGGGAAGTGTTTATAAGTGACTACAACAGAAGCTTCCAGACGACAGAGGGAGAGTGTAAAGGTGTTGACATTACCTCAGGGGCCGAGAACCGTGACTAAACTACCAACTAAGTTCTTGTTTATATATCTCATATTTTGTACAATATTCTTACCTGTGTCATGTCCAATGGTAATTAATTCAGGTAATTAAGTTTATTCGTGTTACCTTTTTCTCCTGGTCATTTGGGGGCGCAGAAAGTGTTGTAGGGCTAAAAACGAGGTAAACAGAACAGTTCGGAAGAGTCTACCATAGTGAAAGGCTGAATCATGTCATTATTACTATTGCCATCATCATTATGTAATATTCTAGTAAAATAAATTATTTCTATCTAGAGAGAAACTAAGACCATTAACATTATTGTACACCAGACATCATTCTTACCTACAGTTGCTGGCGGTTATAACCATTAAAACAAGATAAAATTTACCCTTCCCGACAAAAGCTGCTTAACACCATAAACCATTTCCCAGTACTTCTCTCTGACCAGCGCAAAGGAACCGGACGTCACAAATCATGTGGAGGCGTCACTACAAACTGTTTATACCTGTAGGTCTGCCTCCTCTCGCCCCTCCATAAAACTTATTCTGATGTAAATGACACACACACACACACACACACACACACACACACACACACACACACACACACACACACACACACTCACTTAACAGTTCTCGTCTACATACCGTAAATTCCTCGCATCAATGAAGGTGTCATAAATAATTAACAGGTGGAGGTAAATCTTTAAGGTAGTTCCTCAGGGTCCAAATTCTTTATATATAATTGTGAACGTCAAGTTTTCCTCGTAACTGGTGATGTGAAGAGGCATATAACTGGTCCGCTTAAACCAATGACACAAAGATCGTGGTCAGAAATATTGTGTTGGCATTGCACTTGAGATGTTATCGTTTACTGTGACTGGATTACTGTTCACGTCTCCAGATACAGGATATGTTTTATAGATGAACCTTTTCAAAGTCTGGGAGCTGGGAGTTCACCTGTACCTGTCCACTCGCTAGGATTCACGTGACTGAGATACGAATATCCATCTGTACGGTATGTTACGACTGTATGGGTAAATCAGAATAAAACCAACAATGTGTACCGTACATATGAAGGCTCAAGGTGATGGAGGTCAGGTACATAAGTGAAGGTACGGTACACTCTACACCAAGCGGTACCATAGTCACTGGTCTGCCATACTGACGTACCCACCCAGTACCTGTTACAATCAGCCTTTTTATCAGCATTTCTAATTAATTTGACATAAACGACAATAAATCAGAGATGCCCGAGAAAGTTATCAGGATGCAGAGGCACGATGCTCTTCTGGGTATAGTTCTTGAAGACTGGATTCACTAGACGGATTTTCGTGGATTCTGGAGCCTCTACACGAACGGGTAATAAACAATACATTAATGTCATGATCTTACACTATTTTAGCATTATTTCCTGTTTTTGTTATCGCTGTTTGACCGAGCTATCACCTATTAATATCCAGATAATTACCTGTTTACCGGCTTCTAATGAGATCCTTACTTCAGGTACAGCTTCAGGAGTACCCAAGAGCAGGGTACACCAACTGGAGGAGAGGTCTGTACCCATAGTTTAACCAGGTTGAGTCATACAGGGTTCGATTAGGTAAGGGTTAGATACAGGTTACTGCAGGTATCGTGTGAACCATAATTACCCACACTGTATCGCAGGTTACAGGGTACAAAGAGCTGACTGTATGAGATGGGACCCTCAGACACACGGCTCTGTACTTAAAGGATGCTTAACGAATGAACCATCTGTAGGACTGGCTCTCAGGGTACACACTTAATTAGTAGTAAGAGACATATTGCCTTGTAAAACGGTCCATCAGGAATCATCTGGGTTATGAAATATTATTATTGTTTTGGTTGTAACATATCGCTGACTTTTGGACGTACAACTGTGAGTGGTTGAGGTTGTGGATCATTTGGACGGGGTTGTGAAATATTATTGGCTGAAGTTGTTGAATATCACTGGTTGTGGTTGCGTAAATACTCAGTCTACACGCGCACATGAACGCACACGCACGCACACGCACACGCACACACACACTAGTGATGAAAGACACACGAGATCACGATAAAACGTGCATGGTCGTAAAATCCATTGCAAAACTAACAATATTAAGTCTCGCGAGTCCCAGGTGGCACCCACTCTACCTGTACTGCCTTCGTGTGTGTGTGTGTGTGTGTGTGTGTGTGTGTGTGTGTGTGTGTGTGTGTGTGTGTGTGTGCTTTTCACCTCCATTGCGTAACACAGCCAAGGTGTTTTATTGGTGTGTTGATGATCCGTTTAATGTATTTGGAAACATTTCAAAAGGTATATTGCTCAGGTAGATAATGAGTCTTTTCAGGCTATATCTTATTATCGCTATTGTTGTTACTCTTATTATTATAAACCATATTAATAATAATACAATAACCAATATGACACGTAATTACCAGGTTGAGTTGCCAGACGCAGGGAGAAAGTGAAACACGCCCCTACACAGAAATCTTGGACACCTGGGAGAAGTCTCCTTCATACACCCCTCAGTAGCCGTGCTAGGTGTAGCAGCTGGGCAGGTAGGGGGGTACACACAGTCCTGGTGGTAGTGTACCGTGTGCTACTTTCACCAGTCACGGTGCATCAGGCCAGCTGGGCCGTGTACCTTGTTTACCACACACACACACACACACACACACACACACACACACACACACACACACACACACACACACACCACCCCACCACCTTCCCTCCACCACGGGATAGACTCGTCCACATACATATTAATATCACTCAGCGGGCGAGGCGAGATACACCGAGTCATGTTCCACTATATATGTTTTGCCACGGACGGTGTGTTGATGAGGTTGGTAATATTTAAGGAGAAAATCATAGAGCGTTTATGATAGATTTTAGCAGGGAACAATATATTAATTATGCCATAAAACGATATATTTCACGAGTACTCTGAAGATATATTTCGGAATAATTTAGTGTCCATTAAATCAAGACTTTTTTCGTGAAGACTACGGGATTATTTGGCCTCAATATATTACCCATAAAATTAGATAAAGTTTGTGTTACAGTAAAGTATTTCAGGTATATTTAAGTATTTTGTAGAACTAGAAGAAACTAATATAAATACTTTGGGGAGTGTTTTATCAATTTTTAAACCATTTAGTGAATTTTTTGGTTTGTTTTAAATATCTGGGTAAAGCCACATTCTAATCTACAAGAATATATAATCAGTAATTAAGACTCAGGTGTGATGCAGTACTGTACATTACAGACACAGGTGTGAGGTACTCCTGGCCGGCCCTGTGGTGGGGGTTGCTGGTACTAACCTGTGAAGAGAGAGAAACACAGACGTTAATGCAATGTAGAAGTTACTTAACAATATATATATATACAGTACTTATTTTCTTACGACACACACACACACCTCTGGTTTACCGATAGCTTGCCCCCCCCCCCCCTCTACCTCCTCCACTCCCACCCCACCCTCCTCCTCTCCCATCCCACCCTCCTCCTCTTCCACCCTCCTCCTCTCCCACCTCCTAGACTCGTTAAACCCTCCACTCACGGTGTCTATAAAATGCTCTGTTCCAATCAGGTTCAATTGGCCGAGGGAAGGATTAACGCTCGCCTGGTGCCAATTTCCTCGCTCCAACTCCCATGATCCGCCAAAGTCTCTCCCACACTGCAGCTGGATTATGTACTGAACAGAGCGGGTCTAAACGGGTCTAAACGGGGACTCTTTTAAACGGCACTGAGATTATTTTTGTGTCGAATGAGTATAAAATCCGTATATTGGGCAGAGAGAGAGAGAGAGAGAGAGAAATTTGTAAACACTCGAGGAAAAAATTCTGATTTAGATGATGTCTTTTAAACAGCGGGTAACAATAATTCAGTTTAAATAACCTTAATTTTAAGAGGCACGAATTAGAGAGGAGTCAGTTCACACTAATTTTAGTTAAAGAGACCGAGTAATTTTATCGAGACTAGAGAATAAGATAAAGGGGTAAGGATGGTATTGCAATTGTTTGTACTCGTGTGTATTTCTGTTCTCTAATAACTACAGAGTCCTTCAGCACGTACTCAAGATACGTTCATACACTAGACAACTGTTGAAGAAAGTATTGAGTTAGTTACATGATGCGATGAGATGGCTGAAGCCTTTCTTGGAGTTGCCTCAATACAACACCAACCAGTTATGGGGATTGGTATGCATGCAAGCTGTCACCTGGGCACGTGATGGTTAACTGGGCAGGTGAGGGTCAGTTGGGCACGTGTGGGATAGCTGGGCACGTGTGGGATAGCTGGGTACGCGAGGGTTAGCTGGGCACGTGGGTCAGCTGGTCACGTGAGGGTTAGCTGGGCACGTAAACGTTAAGAACATGAGAGTGAAGGAAACTGCAGCGGGCCTATTGGCCCATACTGGGCAGTCCCGTTTACTGAACACGTGAGGGCCAGTTGGGTACATAGGGGTCAGTTGGGCACGTGAGGGTCAGCTAGGCACGTGAGGGTCAGTTGGGCACACGTTTTTTCCCACGGGTCATGTGTTCATTAAAACTTGGAAAGGTATTCAAAAACTTCAAGACCCTGTAAATGGTGTAAATTGTTTTGATAAGTGTGTAAATGAACTTGTAAACAGGTACACAGGAGAGACTTGAAAAACTACTGTGGCAGAAAATAGATCAGACGATACTGTTGAGTGCTGGGACGAAGCTGTGAAGAGGAAGCTGGATACTGAGATGAAGCTAAAAACTGAGACGATAGCTTTAGGCTGTGAGAGATTAAGCTGGGTACTGAGACGACTGAGTGGAAACTTAAATGCCGAGACGAAAAAGAGTAAAGCTAAATTAAGTCCCCGCTGTCTCATCCAGGTCCGACATACAGGTCCGGGCGTGTCTCAGGTCTGGGCGTGTCTCAGGTCCGGGCGGGTCTCAGGTCTGGGCGGGTCTCACCGGGCGGGTCTCAGGTCCGGGCGGGTCTCAGGTCCGGGCGGGTCTCAGGTCCGGGCGGTAGAGGTGAATAATCATTAGCGCGATGTACCTGGACGTCTTTTAGCGGTCAGTGTAGTATTGACACCAACACGCCGACGTACATCAGCCCACGCCGACGTACATCAGCCCACGCCGACGTACATCAGCCCACGCCGACGTTGACAATAGCAGTGTTGAATTATATATGGCGTTCCTTTGTCTTCCTCCTCCTCCTCTTCTTCTGCTTCTCTTGTTTTCTTATTTGTCTTCCTCTTCGTTATATTCTTCTTTCAGTGTTGTTTATTCCTCCCTGTCTTGTAATTTCTTGGTTATTTTTTATTCTCCTTTTCGCTAATTTTTAACCGTTTCCCTAATTATCTTTCTTCGTAAACACACACACACACACACACACACACACACACACACACACACACACACACACACACACACACGAGCTATAATTATTACAATCATCATTATTATGCCGTTCATCATCGTCATTGCAGGTCATATTATAATAATTGTCATTCTCACCATTACTTCACCATCATGATCGCACACCACCATCACACACCCCATCACCACCACCACCACACATCATATCATCATCACACAAGGCATCACCACCACGGCCAACAACGGTACTGCCCTCATCACCATTCGGGCAACACCCCGCGGACCACCAGCTGAAGGTCGAAGCTCCTCTCTCTCTCAACACGACACAAGAATGCAAAATGAAAGTTGTCCTGCTCACAACACCGACCAGTCCACCCCTTCCTTCCTTCCTTCCTTCCTTCCTTCCTTCCTTCCTTCCTTCCTTCCGCCCCTATAACATTATACCACCATCTCCTATACCACCATTACAGACGGCACGGAAATAATGAACACCACTGCAACTACCACGATCTGTCAACTACCAACATTAAAACAATAACAACCATAATGAAAACTACCACCACCACAACCATCACCATCTCCTCCACTAACACCATCACCACTATAATCTCCTCCACTATCACCATCACCACAAATCAAATCCACCATCACCACCACCTTCTCCAAATCCCCCCCCCATCACCTCCTCCACCATCACCTCCTCCACCATCACCACCACCTTCTCCAAATCCCCCCCCATCACCTCCTCCACCATCACCACCATCTTCTCCAACACGGCATTAATTACAAAGAGTCTTAGTCTCCAACACAATGGCAGTTCTGACACTTATCACGTCCAGCCCAGACGATGAGACGCCAGGCGAACAGTGATCGTCAAGCATAACAAACAAGCACGGTCAAGCACTACCTCCAACAGTGATCCTCAAGCATAAATAAACAAGCACACTCAAGCACATTAAACCATTATAAAAACAGTGATACAAATATTACAAAAAATCTTCACCAAAATAACAAAAAACACAACAAATACTATTACAAAAACACCAAACACAACAACTACAAAAACAAACACCACCAACACAACTACAAAAACTACAGGAACTAACCCCACGTAACTCTAACTGAACGAAACTTTGTGGAAAATTACGGCTAAACGGAAGAACAATTTAAAACAACAAAAACATTAACGAAATTTCACGATACTGCGGACAAAGCGGCCTCTTGAAGCTGCTGTGGGCGTCTTACATCTACCCGCGCCCACCCGCGCCCACCCACGCCCACCCACGCCCACCCTCACTCCCTTACTTATAATACGCATGCAGATATACATTATATATTCATGCCACTTAAGATGTATAGAAATGTATTAATAATCGTCTTTTAATGTGTGTGTGTGTGTGTGTGTGTGCGTGTGTGTGCGTGTGTGTGCGTGTGTGTGAGTGTGTGTGTTTAAGTTCCGTTTAGTAATGGGTTAATAGTTGGGGTGACTCTCTCTCTCTCTCTCTCTCACTAACCAATCGTCACCGACCACGTCAACACACTACAGCTGGTCAGGAGATCTCATGGTGTTATGTAAGAGAGTGTGATGACCTTTTTTCCCCCTTATATGCTCTTGGGTACATAATTTACCACCACTACCACCATCACTGTAACCTATCACCATCACCACCATCATTGTCACCACCACAACCACCATCATTACCACCACAACTACTACTGCCACCATCGCCACCAACATTACCATCATCACCACTGTAACCACTACCACCACCACCACCATCACCACTACCATCTTATCATTACTTATTAGAAGAAAGTTTTATTGTATTTATTTGTATACACATTTATATAAACAAAATGGATTATTTAATGATTCTTGGTGAGTGAGTGAGTTAGTTAGTTGTTATCAATGCTACACATATTTATAATCCTTACCTAGAGCATTTAAGTGGTGTTTATGTGTAATTTTAATAGCTTTAAATAATACAAAATTTCCACAAACGTTTACCAGAGTATCAACAAAAAACGTTTCTCAGAATATCAACAAAAACGTTTAACATCTATTTAACAAAGTAAACATTGTATTATGTTTATAAAACTTAACTTATATAAAACAAAAAACCTAAGAAAAATGTTAGAAATGTACAAACTACAGAAACAATACCTCAGTTTATGTAGAAAAAGCTTAAACTAACAGACTCACACACGCACAGCAGAGGAAAATTAGTCTATCGTGCACAGAACAGTCTTGTCTCTCAGCTCCGAGCACAACATAACGCCACAGCCGGATAACGAGATATATAAACCAGTACTGTGTGTGTGGACGTGACCGAACCAAGCAACCCTGTGTACCATGACCCCAAGAAACAAGCCATATACCAAACAACTTACCACTGGGGAAACAACCCGTGGGAGTGAGGCGTGGGCGTGAGGTGTAGGCGTGGAGGTGAGGTGTGGGGGGTGAGGTGTGGGCGTTAGGGGTGAAGAGTGGGCGTGACGAGCTCCAACTACCACCAGTACAGTTATATGGACTCGGGGGTCAACTACGAGGCCCCATAAAACCTTCCTTTTACGATTACCTCAAACCGAGACATTGGTCATCCTCCCCCTCACGATAGGTACGCTGTATAGGGGACCGTAAAGCACTGTCTTGTTATTAGCGATTATGGCTCTTGGAATACCAGTGTCATAAGGCTTACATTCCTCTCCTGCAAAAGGGTATGATGGACCTTATTGGCTGGAATGGTTGAAGGTGGACATGGCGTATCTGAGGACCAACTAGAGACAGACAGACACCAATAACGTGTAGGAGTGTCGGGGTGAGGAGGATCTCGGTTATATGAAGCTATAAAGGCGACTTTAACGTTCCATTAACCATCATTAGCACCCGTCTATCACCAGGGTATTAGACCGTGACACAGGGTAATTGGCCAGTGTCGTGTGTGTGGGTAACAGCCCCGAGGAACATAACGACCATGATAACTAAACAAGTGTGGGTAGTTAGCGCTAATGACTTTGTGTACAGAACCCGTCATCAAAGTCTCTCTCTAGGTGTTATTCCATGATTCAAGTGTCCCAATGTTTATGAGAGAATGTCCTACTATTAGTTTACGAGCTGGTCATGTCCACAACCCATAATTTACTTCACTTGACAACATGTACTGTTCCTGACACTTTACTCTCTCAGGCTCCCAAGATTGTTTTGTTTTTTAATCACGTCTTATACCCAGGATCATAACTTGTCATTTAGAACGAGTATTATTTAATTAACTTCTTAACTCATCATGAAAAGCAATGAAATTGTAGCATTAAGAGATAAAAAAATAAATAAAACTAAGAAAAAAATCTGTTTATTCCACTAGCAAATATTCGCATCCCATAAGCATCAAAATCCAATGATAAGAACACGATCAGTATCTATGCATTAAACCGTATACAATCTACTTACAAAACACTTCCAATTCAACACTTATACTTATTTACTTAAAGCGTAAAACTCTAAAAACGCGCGCGCGCACAGACACACACACAGAGGAGGGAGGTGAGAGAGTCTCCCCGGCACCCAGGCACCTGCTGATGGATATTGATGACTCACCTGTAATCAATTAGCCCAGACAGGTAATAAACATGTCACCTGTCCACCACGCCACTGTCTGTTTATCGATCTGTTGTTACGTTTCTCTCTCATTCTCTTTATTTATCATATTTTCTCTCATTCTGTCTCACACTATTTCTCTCATTGCCCTGCTGCTAGTAACTTATCTCTCTCACCTGCTGCTAGTTGCCCCGCTGCTAGTGACTTATCTCTCTCACCTGCTGCTAGTTGCCCCGCTGCTAGTGACTTATCTCTCTCACCTGCTACTAGTTGCCCCGCTGCTAGTGACTTATCTCTCTCACCTGCTGCTAGTTGCCCCGCTGCTAGTGACTTATCTCTCTCACCTGCTGCTAGCGAATCTACCTCTTGTATTCTCCCCTCCCCTTCAGACACACACACAGACAAATTGATCTCTCGTACATTTGCAGTGCTAATGAAATAAGCCCCCCTCCCCTCTCCCCCACCCCCTCCCATCCTCTTCCCCCACCTCCCATCCTCTTCCCCCCCCCTCCATCCTCTTCCCCACCCCCCTCCCATCCTCTTCCCCCCCTCCCATCCTCTTCCCCACCCCTCCCATCCTCTCCCCCACCCCCTCCCATCCTCTTCCCCCCACCCCCTCCCATCCCTACCTCCCTCACCCCTACCATGCCCTCCCCTCCCCCTCACACACGCTGGTACTGCCTGGTTACCCCCGCCAATAAGGTGTCAGTTCCAATACAAATAATCACCTCTCAGCCACTCACAGGCCGCAGGGGTCGAGAGCCTCATTCAATGGATCACCACTCACTATTAATTTATGCTTCTGATTTAATTTACCTCCAGGATCGTAAATTATATAATAGTCACAGATCTACAACGACGCCATTACTAAACCCAATTGCAATTAATATTCCTCAATAGGCCAAAATCTATCGTTCTAGACTATTATCCCCAATACACATAAATCTATCGAATCTAGCGTTCTATTGTGGTCTTACGATAGTTGAAACTACACAAAATTTTACATATTTCTCATTACATATACACACAGTTGGAGAGTTTGAGGGTAACCAAGACATGAGGTGAGGTGAGGTGAGGGTTTGTAACTTTTTCCGACAATGTTTAGATACGACAAAATGGACAAAGGTGAGGAAAAATTACAATGATAAATAAAACTAATAAAATAACCAAAGACTGACTTACTGAATGATAAATAACTCTTCTTCAACATTCATACTTTCAACATTCCACATACATACATTCCTTTATTAACATCCCTCTATGATCCGCGTAGTTAATACTTATCAATGAGTCAAGCTTGAGCAGGATATAAGCCGAGTTAAGCCGGAACTAAAATTGACACTCGAGTCACACATATGGAGAATATTGATTACTTAAGCTTAGCCCTGAGTCACACTTGAAGAGGATAACAATTACTTAAGCTGAGTTAAGCCGGAACTACACCTACGCCTGAGCCACATTAAAGGAGAGCATCAATTACTTAAGCTTAGTAAGGAGGGCATCAATTACTTAAGCTTAGTTAGAAGGGCATCAATTACTTAAGCTTAGTTAGGAGGGCACGGCAGCTTCCTCTGAGAGCCTGGGTGACCCTGGAGGAGTGAAGAATAAGACAGAGCCTTAACGAGTCCTTTCTTCCTACGGCTCCTTCATCTTGGTTGTGGATGATGGCTGCTGGGTCATCCACTCTGAGTGTTAGGTCATGTGTACCCTTGTGTGTACCTCTGGCGTGTGTACCTCTGGCATGTGTACCTCTGATGTGTGTACCTCTGGCATGTGTACCTCTGATGTGTGTACCCTATTGTGCACCTCTGGCGTGTGTACTCGTGTATACCTCTGACATGTGTACCCTTGTGTGTACCTCTGGCGTGTGTACTCGTGTATACTTCTGGAGTGTGTACCCTTCAGTTATCTTAGTTTTATACATGGATATACATATACATTGAGGGCGTGGCGGTCAGTTGATTCTGGAGGAGAGAGGGAAGAAAGGGAGGGGAGAGGGGGGAGGAAAGCGAGGATAGGGAGGAGAAAAGTGGGGAGAGGGGGAGGGGGGGCGGGGAATATTACGATACAATACAACAATACAAGTTCAAGTTTATTTGGAGTTTGTTTACGATCCCCATCCCCCCCTCTCTTCCCCCCCCCCTCCCCCTCAGTACCTGGTAACATCACGTCGGCCTAATAACCTTCATCATTTATCAGATATCAACATAATCTACAAATATTCGCCGCCTCCAGCAAGACATCCAGCCAGCCACATGATAAGACCCCCACCCATACCATAAACCGTTATTCACAATCAGTCGTTGGATAATTTTCTTCATTTCTCCACAATCTATTACTCCCTCCCACGTGGTTCCTTAAGCTGACAGACAAACATGGAAGACAACATCAACCTAGAGAAGTCGACTTGTGAAAGAGACCTAGGGGTACTTATAAGCCCGGACCTATGACCTAGAAAACAGTGCGTTAATGTTCGAAATAAGGCAAACAGAGTATTGGGTTTTATATCTAGAAGTGTAAGTAACAAGAGTGCAGAGGTCTTATTGCAACTATATCTTGCGCTAGTCAGGCCGCACCTCGATTATGTGGTTCAGTTCTGGTGCCCTTATTATAGAATGGATATCAATTCACTAGAGTCGGTGCAGCGAAGAATAACGAAAATGATTCCGGGACTTAGAAACCTTCCATATCAGGATAGGTTAAAGAAACTAAACTTGCATTCCCTAGAAAGACGAAGAGTGCGGGGAGATATGATAGAAGTATTTAAGTGGGTGAAAGGAATCAATAAAGGTGATATAGATAAAGTTCTTATAATATCCGAGCAGGATAGGACTCGGAACAACGGATTCAAGTTGGATAAGTTTAGGTTTAGGAGGGAGATAGGAAGGAACTGGTTTACAAATAGGGTGGTGGACGAGTGGAACAAGCTTAGCAACCTTGTAGTAAGTGCTGGAACGCTGGAAAGTTTCAAAGGGAGGCTGGATAGATTCATGGATGATAGAAAGTGGTAGTAACTCTCGACAGGAGCTGCCATGCACAGGCCAACCGGCCTATTGCAGACTCCTTATTTTCTTATGTTCTTATGTACTGTAAGAATCTCCCGTAAGACTTTTTCCGAATTCTCTATTATGTGGAAAAAAAATACCGTAAGAATATTTGTGTATTAGGAATTTTACTGATTCTTAATTAAAGGTGTGATTATTATGGTTCCTTTAAGTAAATAGTAGAGAACATATCTAATTGGCCTACTTAAACTATTGACCCAAAATTAGATGCCACGATATCAAAGACGCCCTACAAATACTGTTATCAGATTAATTATTTATTACTCAATTAAGGTTAAAAAAATGTGAGATACTCTTGTTGGTATGAGAACCGTGACCTGCTTCCTCGGCCCCGTGTTATCTCCCTTATCTCCCTGTGTCTCTCCCGCCAGCCCTCCCTCACCCGGTACGTCGTCGCCACAACACACACACAGTATCTCTCCCTCAGGTAGTGGCGCCAGGCTTTATCTTATGTGTCATCTTCTCTTTTATCGTCGTGTGAATTCTGACGCCTCCCTCCCTCCAGCCTCCCCCCCCCCGCCAGAGATAAATGACCAAGTGTAGAGAGAAAGTTTTAGGAGGCTACCCAGGGTGTCAGCCACGTGGGTCTGGTGGTGGGAGGGCGTGGGAAAGTAACGTATACTCCGCCCGCCCGCCCACAGCATGCCCGCACACCAACAGCCCGCCCACACACCCACAGCTAGCCCACCCACCCGCCGAACTCCAAGAAATAACCCAAAAATTTTCTTACATAGTTCAGGAACAATGATTAATAAACAAAACAATATCCATCTACAGTCAATACTCCCCGATGTTTAAAACTCCGAGCCATTACAAACAAAATATACTTAAAAGCAAACAAAAATATCTACAGTAAACACATAACGTAAACGTACACACACACATAATGGTTGCTCCTCGTGTATGAGGATGGCCGGCCCAAGGGCCACCTAGGCGTGAATTTGTTAAAGGTGTAGAAGTTGTCGCCAACACAACAACCACACTCTGAGTTAATGAGCTGCATGACCCAGTGTCAAGGAATAGTACGAGAAGACCGGACAACTCGCCAACTGCACTGGCTAACCATTACCCCGGTCAGGAGCTGCCATGCACAGGCCAACCGGCCTATTGCAGACTCCTTATTTTCTTATGTAACACGATCAGCACAAATCGATTAACATCCAGGTTCCCAATTACTGCTGGGTAGACAGGCAAATGGCGTAGAGAAACTTCACCCTGCCCTGGAATCGAACCCAAGTCCGCTCGCTTGCGAGGCGAGCATGCTGACCATTACACACACACACTACTACCACTAATATTACACACACACACGCACGTCCCCACAACACACACGTCCCCTACTACAGACAGACACACACGTTGCTCACCCCTGTTACACTCCCTATTGATACAGACTACAGTAAATATTGAACCTCGGCCACACAGCCTCGGCTTTAACCAGATAAATCATCACCACAGCAGCCGGGGGGGTAACGCCGCGGTCAAGGTCACAACACAGGCAAGGGGAAGTAGTCGCCAGGGTAAGAATGCAAACACGCTCTCCTCTCTCCTTCCTTCTCTCTCTCCTCTCTCTTCGATCTTTCCTTCTTCCTCTGTTAAAGGTATACTGAAAAACCAGAGGTAACCAACACACACACACACACACACACACACACACACACACACACACACACACACACACACACACACACACACACACACACACACATAAAGCAACGCAAACACGAATTACCTAAGGATCAAGCAATGGAGGACACGAGGTAGGTACACAGGTAACACGCAAGCACACCTGTAATTGCTATCATTGAGAGAGCCTGAGGTGGGATTACGTGAATGAAGAGGCGAATCATGATAAGCAGCTGACACACACACACACACACACACAGATCACACCTAGACAACACCTGCTAGAGGGTTTACCTGTGGCCAGCACGCAAAGGGAAGGAGAGATATATACAATGGTTATGGATGAGGGAGGATGATTGTGTCTGATTACAGGTGTTCATGATTGGTTCAGGTTGTCTCAATACAGGTGTCTCAGATCACAGGTGTTGACTGGTTAAGGTTGCCTCAGATCACAAGCTACAGGCAACACTATATGGATCACCTGAAGATTGATCACCCAAACGCTACGATAGGTAGGGTAGGCTAGGCTAGGAGAGGCTAGGCTAGGGTAGTTTAGATTACATAGGAATGAAGGAACTGCAACGGGTCTATTGGTTCATACTAGGCAGCCCTGTTTACACCTAACCCGTATCACTCAAGCATCCCAGCAAGTTCGAGTTAATGATGGTGTTTGGTAATTCGATCTACCCATCCACAACTCTATCTTCACACCGATATTGACTTATTTCACGTCTAAATCAAGGTTAGGTTAGGAAGAGGTTGGATAAACGTTGGTTAGGCTAGTTTATGAGAGGTTAGGTTACGTTAGGAGAGGTTGGGTTACGTTAGGAGAGGTTGGGTTACGTTAGGAGAGGTTGGGTTACGTTGGGAGAGGTTGGGTTACGTTAGGTTAGGTTAGGTTAGGTTACGTTAGGAGAGGTTGGGTTACGTTAGGAGAGGTTGGGTTATGTTAGGAGAGGTTGGGTTAGTGTTAGGAGGTTGGGTTACGTTACGTTGGGAGAGGTTGGGTTATGTTAGGGAGTTGGGTTAGTGTTAGGGAGGTTGGGTTACGTTGGGAGAGGTTGGGTTACGTTAGGAGGGTTGGGTTATGTTAGGAGGTTGGGTTAGTGTTAGGAGAGGTTGGGTTAGTGTTAGGAGAGGGTTGGGTTACGTTAGGAGAGGTTGGGTTATGTTAGGAGAGGTTGGGTTATGTTAGGAGAGGTTGGGTTAGTGTTAGGAGAGGTTGGGTTATGTTAGGAGAAGTTGGGTTACGTTAGGAGAGGTTGGGTTAGTGTTAGGAGAGGTTAGGTTATATTAGGGTGCTTAATCTTCAGGTGATCCTATTATCCAGTCAAAATCTTGAACCTGAGACACAGACGAGTCTAGACACACGTCACCCTGGCGTCATATGTGATTGACAGACAGACAGATAGTGATAAATATACCTTCTCCTCTTTCGTCGGGGTATTAGTGAACAAGCTGGGTTAGGTTAGGTTGAACTGGGCTGGGTTAGGTTAAGTTAGGTTAGCTTTGGTTAAGTTAGAACAGGTTAGGTTAGGATCACTATATCCAAGGTTAAAATCACACTGAGCCACGACGGTGTTATCTCCTCGCGTCTCCGGGTAAATACGGGTTATCATATGGCACAACTTGTCTCTAGTGGTCGTATTTTCTAAGCACACAATGACCCGGCGAGGGTAATAACCAACTCCCTCCCCAGTGACGATAACAAGACTCGCATACAATTATTGTACCTGTCATTATCTAACTCGTCTTTTTTCGCTAATATTTTTTTTTCGTTTTTTAAATTCTAAAATAAAAAAAAAAATAAAAAAAAATACCCGGCGATATATCCCTCAGTTTATTTCACCTGGTGATTAATCGCCTTAGTTAACCTATCCAAAACTAACCTCACCTAACCTACCCAGACCTAGCATACCCTAACATACCCTCACCGACCCTGATCTCCCTACCTAACCTAACCAAACCTAACCTAACCTAACCTAACCAAACCCTAACCTTACCTCACCCCTAGGTATCATTAGTATCATTAATCATTTGGCGAAAAACTCGAAAATTAAAAAAATCCTGAAATCGAGACAACATCTACAGGTCGACAAGATTCATCACTGCCGATTTTAAGCCCGATTGAAGCACATTTAAAGGAAGGGTATAGCTAAGGATACAAACATTACCCCGGACAATTTAATACTAATCTCTTATACTTAAAGCTGGCCAGACACAAGCCTCCGTGGCGTGAATTTAATTAAGGTGTAGAAGCTGCCGCCAACACAACAACTACATCACCCGGAGTTAACGAGATATAAGACCCAGTAAAAAAAAAAAAATTTGGTTGACCGGACACACTCTAACTGCACTGGCTAATCATTACACCCCCCTCCCCCTTTTGGAATACGATACTCCAATCGATTAACGTCCACGTACCCAATTACTGCTAGGTAGACAAACAAGAAGTTGTGGGCATCAAGAAATATGCTCTTACTGTGCTTTTACGCTGTCCTGGGGGAGGATCGAACCTGGGAACTATTAGGTTGTGGTATGAGTGTACTGACCACTATACCACATAAATACAAAACTCAGCCAATTCTTTCGTCGATTTTATTATGATGAATAAAATCAATATAAAAAATAAATACAAATAATATTACCCAAAATAAGAATAAATTACGATGAAAAAATAAAATAAAATCCCCCCAAAAGTCAATAAAGATCACAAAAAAATTAATTAAAACTCAAAATAAAATACACATCGACAAAGTGATTTATAATGAACAAAAAGGGGAGAGATCAGACCCCCCTAGAGAAAATAAACACTGAATTAGCGACCCCACACTATAAAAAAAGGGAAGGTTTAATCTGTGGAGTCAATAGTGAATTAGAGAATATAAAGGAGTATGTTTGGTCAAGATAACAGCCAGGGAGCGTATGTATGATGCCTGTGTTTACGTCCAGATAGTGGTGCACCCCCCCCCCGTGGTAATTATCTCTCTCTCTCTCTCTCTCTCTCTCTCTCTCTCTCTCTCTCTCTCTCTCTCTCTCTCTCTCTCTCTCTCTAATCTTCAGGTGGTTAGGTTAGACGATTCAACACAGAGTCCAGATTTAAGTGGTTAAATCGATATAACTCCTAATACAGTTTCTTCAAGACCTGGTAACTATGAGTGAGATATATATATATATATACTTGATTAAAATAAAGGGTATTTAGTATTAACATAAGTTCCCCAAATCAGGTTAATATTGCCTCAAACAACAGGGCGAACAAGAGGCCACAGTGTAGGAGTTGATGTGCTTATCCCCACGGGTCTGTTGCACTGGGTGTAGGAGGAAGAGGAGGAAGATGATGAAGAGGAGATGGAGGAGGAGGAAGAAAAGGAAGAGAAGGGGAGGAAAAAAGAGAATGAGGAGAAGGAGGAGGAAGTGAAAGAAGAAAAGGAGGAGTGGGAGGAAGAAAAGGAGGAGAAAGAGGAGGGAGAAAAGTAGGAGGAGGAAAATAACAAGAACAAAAAGAACAACAACAACAATTAGAACAAGAACAAAAAACAAAACAAGAAAATTATCTAAACAGGAGGGAGAAACAAGTGTGATTACCTGTGCTAAGGAAACGTAATCACATACCGGTACAAGCAGGTGAGTAGTTAGTATAGAGTCCACGCACACACACACCCACACACATTCAATTATATATAACAAGTAAAAAATTCGACCAGAGTCAATTACATGTAAACGTTCAAGAATCTGACCTGACTTGAACTAACTTAACATGACCTAACCTAACCTAACCTAACCTAACCTGACCTAAATTAACCAAGCCTAAAGGAAGATATAGACGATATGAGAGAGAGAGAGAGAGAGAGAGAGAGAGAGAGAGAGAGAGAGAACACACAAGATCCATAAGACAAACAAAAATAATGAAGCGACAATAAACAGAGTCAAGGCAAATAAACTGAAGCAGGCGAGACACACAGATGAATGAGGTTAATACTGTTGTCTTTAGCAGGGAGGCCTTGAGGAGCACAGAGATGTTTTAGTAACGTGAGGGAGAGAGGGGAGGGGGTGGGGGAGAGGGGTGGGAGGTGGGAGGGAGAGGGGGAGGGGAGGAGAGGGGTGAGGCAGAGGGTGAGGGAGAGGGGGGAGGAGGGGAGAGGGGTGAGGGGGAGAGGGGTGGGGGGGGGAGAGGGGTGAGGGGAGGGAGAGGGGTGAGGGAGGGGAGAGGGGAGAGGGTGAGGGAGGGAGAGGGGGAGGGGAGGGAGAGGGGTGAGGGAGGGAGAGGGGTGAGTGGGAGGAGAGGGGGAGTGGGGGAGAGGGGGTGAGTGGGGTGAGAGAGGGTGAGTGGGGGGGAGAGGGGTGAGGGGAGGAGAGGGGAGGGAGGAGAGGGGGAGGGGAGGGAGAGGAGAGGGGTGAGGGAGGGGAGTGGGAGGGATGGAGGGAGAGAGGCTGGATGAAGGGACGAGAAGGAGGAGGGAGAGAAGAAGGGGGAAGAAGGGAAAACGGAAAGGGAGGGAGGAAGGGAAGGGAAAACGAAGATGGAGGGAAAGGAGAGGAAAGGAATGGAGGGAGGGACAGGGGTCACTAGCTACACCCTTACCTAATATATTGAAGAGGAAGAGGAAGCAAGAGAAGAAGATGAAAGAGAAGAGGCAACATGAAGAGGACGAAGAGAAGAGGTAGCAGAAGAAGTAGACGAAGGAGGAAAGAAAGGGGATAACAAAAGCTGGACACAAGGCACCAAAAGAAGCAGGAGGAGGAGGAGGGGGAAGAGGAAAAGACGGAAGAGGAGGAAGAGAAAGACAAGACGGAGAATTTTAAGAGCAAACAACAATAAAAACAAAACAAACTAAAAAAAAAACTCCATAAAAATAAAAACGATAAAACAAAACAGCAAGATTTTAATAATAGCATAACAAAAACACCACCACACATATTAAACGTAAACTAAAAAAAAAAACACATGAAAAATACTGACAAAATTACTAAACAACCTAACAATTGAAAATAAACAAAATAAATAAAGGGAATATTTAAGGAAGATGGAGTGATTAAGGTCAAGAGAGAGAGAGAGAGAGAGAGAGAGAGAATAACCTCAACTACTAGGGTGTTAACTCTTGTACCCAAACAACTCGGCTAACCTCTCCCTCTCTTCTTCCCTTCCTCCTTTCCTACACTCACTCTTCCTTCTATTACTCTTCTTATTTTCTCTTCTCCACTTTTCTCTTCCTACCCCGCCTTCTCCCCTCTTTTTCTTCCTTTTCCATTTCCCCCCCTCCTCCTCCTCCTCCTCCTCCGTCACTTCTTCCTCCTTTCCCTATCTCTTCCTTCTTCCCTCCTCATCATCTTCCTATTTATTGGCCTCCCTGAACACACACACACACACACACACACACACACACACACACACACACACACACACACACACACACACACAACACCACAGGATCACTAGAATTATCCCTCAAGTATGACCTCTCGATTACCTCTAGTCTATATATCGTGGGGGTGCTGGAGGGACTGACAGCTCCTCTAATAAGACACGAGAGAACAAGAGACCTCGGGAGACCACGAGAGAACAAGAGACCTCGGGGAGACCACGAGAGAACAAGAGACCTCGGGGAGACCTTCCAAAGTGTTGAACAGGACGGAGAAAATATATTACACATTACATCCAAATTGTTGCTTCATCAGGATCCCCCAGCCCCCCCCCGCCAAGACATGACCAACACAGACGGTGGTAAGTTCTCAAGATGACCACCTGAAGAATGGCCCCTCACCTAATCTAACCTAATTAATCTATAACTTATCCTAACCTACCCTAACTTGACTTAAAATTTAACCTAAGCTAATTTTATTTAATTTAATTTCTAAAGTAACTTACCCTTACCTAATTTAACCTTATCTAACTTTAACTAACGTAACCTGACCTAATTTAACCCATCTTAAACTAAAATAACATAACTTAACCTAACCTAACCAAATAGTGTTAGGGTGGTTAGTCTTCAGGTGAAATAAGCTGGTGGAGGCGACTCTTCATCTAATCCATTCATGCTGACTAAGTTGTCCTGCAGAACAGATCCATATAAGGAAGTACCTAAACACGGTGAAAGTTGGTAGACCTCCCCTCCTCCTCTTCTTCCTACCCATCTTCCTACCCTTCCACGTCTTCCCACTTTTCCCTCTTCCTACCCTTCCACTTCTTCCCACTTTCCCCTCTTCACATCCTTCCTCCTCTTCCCACTTTCCCCTCTTCTTACCCTTCCTCTTTCCACTTTCCCCTCCTCCCCTTCCTCTTCTTCCCACTTTCCCCTCTTCCTACCCTTCGTCCTCTTCCCACTTTCCCCTCTTCCTACCCTTCCTCTTTCCACTTTCCCTCCTCCCCTTCCTCCTCTTCCCTCTTCCTACCCTCCTCTTCCCCTTTCCCTTCTTCCTACCTTCCTCTTTCCACTTTCCCTCCTCTTCTTCCCACTTTCCCCTCTCCCTACCCTTCCTCCTCTTCCCTTTCCCCTCTTCCTACCCTTCCTCTTTCCACTTTCCCCTCCTCCTTCCTCTTCTTCCCTTTCTCCTCTTCCTACCCTTCCTCCCCTTTCCCCTCTTCCTACCCTTCCTCTTCTCCCACTTTCCCCTCTTCCCTGCCCTTCCTCTTCTTCCCACTTTTCCCTCTTCCTACCCTTCCTCCTCTTCCCACTTTCCCCTCCTCCCCTTCCTCTTCTTCCCACTTTCCCCTCTTCCTACCCTTCCTCCTCATTACCCTTCCTTCGTCTTTTTCCCCCTCCTCCCCTTTCGCCATCAAGACTGTGGAGGCAAGAACAATGCTGAACTTTACTATAACTGAACAAAATCAACAAGAACAATGACGGGAAGGTGACGAAACGAGGGCACAAAGTTTCCTAGACCCTAAACCGAGATTCAGGAGATAAACAAACTACAGAGTGTCCATAAATGATAAACCATAAAAAAACCAGTATGCTCTCATGTTTTAAATCAGGGTAATCATTTATGGACACCCTGTATAACATTGGTGGACTCTTCTGCAACAACGTCTTCTGGCCACGACACCGGACATGGTCACCACAACACGTCATCACCACACACCTCCCCTCTCATTAACATCTGTGAGCTATTTTACTGCGGGTCACTATGGTTATAAGTAGGAGACGACACTGGCCTCTCTCTCTCTCTCTCTCACACAAACACCATCATCCATCCACAATTACCAACAACTAATTTAACCTACACCAAGCCTATCCAATTACAATCATAAATCATCCGTCACAATCACTCTACAATCATAAACATCACCCACTGCAATTACTATCATCCGTGACAATCACCATCACCACCGCCGTGCCACAATCACTCCCATCTGTCATAATCTCTGGCCATAATCACCATCACCCTTCACCACCAGTCGCCACAATTGCCATCATCCGTCACCATGAGGCTGCAGTCAGTACACAGCTCCTGCAGGATGGTAGGATGTCGTGCCAGAGTCCTGTAATACCCGGGTTAATGTTTCCCTTTTTTAGTGGGTCGCCATAAAGTTATTTGCGTTTCAGTAATGGCCGCCCTCACTATTACATAATATCTTACTTCTGAAAACATTAAATTGTCTCATCTTCTGGCCTGTTATGTGGCGCAGTGAGTTGACCTTATTTATGGCTGATGATGATGATGATGATGATGATGAGGATAATGATGATGATAAGAAAAAAACAATAATAATAATAACAATAATAATAATAATAATAATAATAATATTAATAATAATAAATAAAAATAATAAATTAAAGACAACATAACTATGGTTCTTTACTGATGAATAATTATTTGTGCTTGAAATGGATCACACGCACGCACGCACGCACGCACGCACGCACGCACACACACACACACACACACAAATAACAGTGATGTACGACACTCGCTATCAGCTGCTATGTTTACAGGCAGCAACACACATGATGTAAACACCGCCAACAACCTTGCCTGACGTATGAAGTTTCACAGTTCTCATGTTTACGGCGGCAGAAGTAGAGCGGCTACCGTCACCCTGGCTGATTAACAACACCTAAACATAACGAATGACGTCACGCACTACAGACACCCACTGACACGTTAATTAACTTTGGACACTAAACTAGGAAGCTTCCTCTCTCCTCTGCTACAATCATTAACATTGAAATTTATTTTCAAACTAATTTTTTAACATTTGTAACTTGAGATTTTAACAACATAATTACAGCCATTTGTGTAGGAATGGTATTGAACTCTTGTAACTAAAAACAATACAGAATTATACAAGTTTATACAGAAGATTGCTGTATTTTCCTCCTGTATAGATCCTCAGACACAAGACTTAGGTATTAGTTAATATAAAATACAGCCATGAATTAATATCCTCGATGGAAAATACACTAAAAATTAACCTAACTTCAGTAATTTCACTTATGATTAAATGCTCATATAAAATGCTCCAAAAAGTCTCACACGCACACGCACGCACACACGCACACACACACACACACACACACACACACACACTGAGGCTTTTCATCTCAGTAGGTAATTTTCACTGTAATTAATCTTCATATTACTTAATGTGGTGGCTTACTCCTGTCTTCCTCCCTCGTACTCTCCCTGACCTCCCTCCCTCCCTTCCTGTTTTGTTTCTCTCTTTCTCCCCCTCCCCTCCCTTAATCCAACCCTCTTCATCCATATGCTCCCTGCCTCCTACTCTCTTTCTCTCTTCCTTCTTCTCTCCTTTTCTTCCTACTCCCCTTGCCTTCTCTTCTCTCCCTCCCTCCCTCTTACCCTTTCTGCTTGTCTGTTTTCCTTCCTCCCCCCCTCTCCCTACCTCCCCCCTCTCTGTTTTTCCTCAATCCCTCTCATATTCTCTCGTTATTAATCTATTCTATACATCCTTTTTATTATTATCTACCTTTACCCCCATTCTTAACCCTCTCTCTCTCTCTCTTACACACTCTCTCACACAGATAAAGAGAGAAAGAGAGAGAGAGAGAGAGAGAGAGAGAGAGAGAGAGGACACCACCCACACAGAGGCGTCTTGTTCCCTAAGCAGTGTCCGAGATAAACTATTAAAAGTCGATGTTTGTCGGACGAGAGGGAGGAGGAAGAAAGAAGAGGAAGAAGGAGAAAGAAGAAGAAGAAAGAAGAGGAAGAAGAAAGAAGAGGAAGAAGAAAGAAGAGGAAGAAGAGGAAGAAGAAAGAAGAAGAAGAAAGAAGAGGAAGAAGAAAGAAGAGGAAGAAGAAAGAAGAGGAAGAAGAAAGAAGAAGAAGAAGAAGAAAGAAGAGGAAGAAGAAGAAAGAAGAGGAAGAAGAAGAAAGAAGAAGAAACAAGAGGACGAAGAAACAAGAAACAAGAGAAAGAAAAGAAAGCAAAATAAGAAGACAAACAAACAAGGAAGAAATAAGTCAAAGAGGCAAAAATATTGACAAAATAATAAGTCAATGATGATGAAGGTTGTGTCATCATCATCTACAACCGCTGGGGGATATATTAATTGCTTTGTTTCATGCTGCGATTATCCTTTCCTTATTTTCCTTCCCTTCCTTCCACTCCCCTCTCTCCCTACACACTTTCCATTCCTTCTAATCCAATCATTTCCCTAGTGAGAACCTAAGCAACCCTAACCAAATCTAACCTAACCTAACCATAACCTAATATACGCAACCCTAACCAAATCTAACCTAACCTAACCATAACCTAATATACGATAACTTAACCTAACCTAAACCTAACCTAACCTAACCTAACCTAACCCACCACTGCACCTCGTTATCTCTCAACAACACTCACAACAACACCAAGGTTATCGATGGCTGGCTTATCACAGAGGGGAACCATTTACATACTAATTAAGGTGCGTGGGAAACATGACAGGTGGAGGTGTGGGTGGTGAGGGTGTGGGTGGTGAGGGTGTGGGTGGTGGAGGGGGTGGGAAGGTGTGGGTGGGGAGGGGTGTGGGTAGGAGGGTGTGGGTAGGGGTGTGGGTGGTGGGAGGTGTGGGTGGAGGTGGGTGGTGGAGGTGTGGGGTGGAGTGAAGGTGTGTGGTGGAGGGTGGTGAAGGTGTGTGGTGGTGGAGGTGGGGTGGTGGAGGGTGGAGGTGTGGGTAGGAGGTGTGGGGTGGTGAAGGTGTGGGGTGGGGAGGTGTGGGTGGTGGGAGGGTGGAGGTGTGGGGTGGGGAGGTGGTGGTGGGAGGTGTGGGTGGTGAAGGTGTGGGTGGGGAGGGGTGTGGGTGTAGAGGGTGGGGTAGGAGGGGTGTGGGTGGTGAGGGTGTGGGGTAGGAGGTGTGGTGGTGGGAGGTGTGGGTGGTGGGTGTGGTAGTGAAGGTGTGGGTGGTGGGGGGTGGTGTGGTGGTGGGAGGTGTGGGTAGAGGGGTGGGTGGAGGCGGTGGTGGAGGGTGATAGTGAGTGTTTGGTTCAGTGGGTCGTGTCAGGGGAGATGATGTAGCAGGACATGGGTGACGAGAACTGTGGTGTGGTGGTGGGTGGAGGAGGGTGTGGTAATTGTGTAGTGTTGGAGAGTGAGAAGGTGGTGCTGAGGAAGACGCATAAACGAGAGAGAGAGAGAGAGAGAGAGAGAGAGAGACCAGGTAGTGGGGATGGGACGAGAGCTAATGACACACACACACACACACACACACACACACATACACCGCACAGACAAACAAACAAACACACGACCCGCATGACCACGGATCACCCGCTGTACACCTTCAATGCGGAGCTTAATAAAAGGAAATGAGGTGAACTAAGAGGATGGGAGA
This sequence comes from Homarus americanus, assembly GCF_018991925.1. Lineage (NCBI taxonomy): Eukaryota > Metazoa > Arthropoda > Malacostraca > Decapoda > Nephropidae > Homarus > Homarus americanus. Next base: position 91,773 of record NW_024718832.1, read on the forward strand.
CACACACGACCCAAAGAAAGAGGAGGAGAAGTACCATAAGGAGAAGAGAGTACACGAGAGGAGGAGAAGAAGAGGAGAAGAGGAGGAGGAAAGGAAGAAGAGGGTAGGAGGAGGAAGGGAGAAGAGGGTAGGAGATAAAGATAGGAGGCGAGGAATGTGGAAGAGGAAGAAAGGAGGAACACGAGACGAGAAGAGAGTAAGTGGAGGAATGTGGAAGAGGAAGAGGAAGAGGAGGAGGAGAGAGGAATGTAGAAGAGGAGGAAGAGGAAAGAGGAATGTAGATGAGGAGGAGGAGGAGGAGGAATCTATTTTGAGACATGCAGGTCTTGACAAGATAACAATGATCATCACAACAGCTAACACGACAAAAGTCTAACGACCCTGTCACCACCACCGCCACCTCCTCCTTCCTCTCATGCCTCCTCCTCTTCTCCACCGTTTCCTCTCCACGTTCTCTTCCTCCTCCTCCTCCTCGTCCATTACTTACATCACGAAGAGGGAATTATATGATAAGAACAATGTAACAAAATATACACTGTATATATATAATGACTTAAATACCGGACACCCGCCCCTCCACTCCCGTCAGTAACCTAAGACTGGCCTCCAGGTTTAAGGAGACTATAGTGTCTCCTCTACAGACTAAAGATACAACCATATGATACTTTATGTCATTGGTTCACCTGTTAATTAACCTAACTTTAACCACCATAATGTTAACTCTAATGGTTGCCCCTGGTGATCCCGGATGGCCGACCCTACGACCACCTAGGCGTGTATTTGTTTTTAAGGTGTAGAAGCTGTCGCCAACACAACAACCACACCCTGAGTTAACGAGCTGTGTGACCCAGTGTCAAGCATTAATCCAAGACCGAACAACTCACCAATTGCACTGGCTAACCATTAACTCAGAACACGATCCTTAAATCGATTAACATCCAGGTTCCCAATTACTGCTGGGTAGACAGAGGTCCACTCGCTTGAGAGGCGAGCATGTTAACCAATACACAACAGGTCGCCACAACCTTAAAATCAGCCCCCCATAACGCTAACCTTACCCCCCCCCACCCCAGGTAGCTTCACGGTGGTTAATGGTAAGTTGAAATAATCCGGGGTGTCCAATCTTCAAGTGAACAATGTTTAATGAAACTATTCTAATATAAATGTTTAGTATTTATCAAACACCTTCAAGAAAGCTGCAGCACCCAAGAGACTCGGCCATGTCAATATTTTTTCTAGTTGTTCGCTTTGTGTCCATAATGTTCTGCCTAAATAAACATTCTATTTCAACTCTTGGGTGTACTATCTCCTTGACATGTAAGGTTAAAGGGAGGGAGGGATGGATGGAGGGAGGGATGGGGTGAGAGAGGAGGGAGAGTGATGTACAGGGAGATAGACAAATATAGTAGAGATGATGAGAGTGAAGAAGAAAAAAGGAAAATCTTGTTATTTTCGGGTTTTATCTGATTTCTTGAGCGTTTTGTTTATTTGTTGGTTTGCCTATAATGCTGCTCTCTCTCTCTCTCTCTCTCTCTCTCTCACACCAACTTAACGAGAGAAGGGGAAAAAATTAAGTTACACATCACAGTAAATATGGCGGATCAAGGGGGGGGGGGGGTTCTACAAATATGCAAAACACCTCATCAACACGTACATAAAATTACCATATATTGCTCTCTGATAACCATCCCAAGGCCTCATTCGTCCTCTCCTGCCCTGTGAGTGTTCAGTACACCCTCTTACACCCAGAATGACTTGTATACTACACCTCTTACGGTTTACACCCACTGTCTAGTACATTATATCAGAAATATTGGACAGTACAACCTTTACACCCAGACTATCTTGTGCAGTACACCCTCTACACTAAGGCATTACACTACACCCTCTACACCCACAGTCCCATAGGGAGTCAGTGAGTACTAAGGTACACAGGAGCTAATTAGTGGAGGTGTCAGAGACGTGGTCCCAGGTGGGCTATATGTCTTAACCCACCCTCACCCATCTACCTCCTCCCCTACACCCACCCCCACCCATCTTCCTCCCCTACACCCACCCATATCCACTTCCCCTACACCTACACCCACCCACACATACTCTCCCTCATCCATCCACTCTAAACCACCTTCCCACATTAACATACACCCACGTCTGAACACACCCACTTCCGTACAACAACAACACACACGCACAGGCCCAACACTCCCTAACACACACACACCCAACACACCCTAATGCACACCCTCCACCCCTACACACGCATCCAACCGTATACCCAACACTTCCCAACCCAACCCCACACACGCACACTTAACCGATTACAATACCCTCACCCCCCACGAGCATCATAACACACCCACAAGACCAGCCGTAAATCGCGCCCACACGCCCCCCCCCCTCCCTACCATTACTCTCTGGGTCGTTGACAACCAGGCACAACCAACCATGATGAACAACTGCCTTATTCCACCCCCTAATTGTTAACACAGTCGTTTTGTTTACCAACCACCATCACTCGGTATAACACAGCTCCTGGTGATCCAACTGAGTGTACAGTAGTTGGTTAAGGGAGAAGGAAGAAGATAAGCAAGGAAATGTAAATGAAGAGAGGGACAAAATTAAGTATAAAAGTAATAAAGTAAAAAAAGGAATAAAAGTACAAAAAATTTAAAAAGTAATTAAGTATAAAAGTTTAAAAAATATAAAATTATTAAAGTATAAAAAACTATAAAAGTACACCAATAAAAAAACGATGACAAAAGTATGTATGAAAATTTGTAAACTAAAATACATAGGATAATTTAAATGAGAACACTATTATTTAACCCTGAATAAGTTAAGAGAGTGATGGCACCAGACGATTATATCCAGCTTAGGAAATAGATGGACGAAAAATGTTAATGAAAAGGTAAGTAAATAAAAATGTAAAAAAAGTGAAATTGAGAAAAAACAAACAAACAGAAAATGCCAAGACAAAAATATACATATGAAAGAACAAAGACAAGAACTAAACGAACAACAATAACAAGAACAAAAACAACTACAAGAACAACAAAGAGAAGAACAAGAACAAAAATTAACCACAATAACAAGAAAAATAACAACAATAAGAAAGACAAACACAAGAACAACAAAAACAACAATAACCAGAATATTAACAAGAACATCAACAAATACACCACTACCACCAAGACAAAAACCCATTAACGGGATTCGAACGCAGTAACTGGAAACCCGCTACACTACTGACTGTCTCCGTCATGCACATCCTCTCACCCAACCATTAACACATGCAGACACCTCCTGACTGTGCTGTGTTCCCACCATCCTCCTCCTACCTCCTCCTACTTCTTCCTTCCTCGTCCACCTCTTCCTCCCCCTCCTCCTCTTGCTGTATCCATTCTCTCTTCCTACTGCTCCTCTTATTCCTCCTCCTACTTTATCTTACTCCTACCTCCTCTTCCTTCTCCTCCTCCCAACCTCTCCCTCCTACCCTTTCTCTTCCTCCTCCTCACACCATATTTATCCAATTTGTTGCCATTTATTCTTCGTCGTATCTCCTCGTATACAAAAAAGGAATGGGACCACGTGAAGATTAGACACCCTAGTTTAGTTCATCTGACGAGTTAACACACTATCGCTAACTTAACTCACGCTAAACTAACTTGATTTAATCTAACATATCTAATCTCATCTAACCTAACCTACCAAAATAAATTTTATCTAACCCTAACCTAACCTAATCTACCACTAATCTAACCTAACACAACCAAACCAAATCTAACATAATAATCTATTTTAAGGTCAACCTAACATAACCGAACAGCCTAAACTAACCAAACCAAACTTACATTAGCCTAACGTTAAGCTAAATATCTAATTTAACATAACCAAACCTAGTTTAAAGTTAACCTAACACAAACTAACCTAACTTAACCTCAGGTATAGCATTAGGACTTTGTAATCAAGTTAAATAACCTGTGTGTCTAATCTTCACGTGATCTGAAAATATAAATAACAAAATATCACCAAAAATGTCAACTTCATCTATTATAAATATTAACTTGGTTTTGTGTGAGTCGCGTTCATGACCCAGAAATAAGGCACTGTCTTTTGCTAGTGCCATTATGAGTCGAAATGCAGTGTCATGGGTCAAGTGCCAAGTGTCACGGTATCAATAAACTGAATTATAAGAGACTGTGAGAAGTGTGTCATTGTGTGTGTGTGTGTGTGTAGGAGCATCGAGGCTACCATTATACATGAACAACTACGCTGGACTGGCCATGTTACCCGCATGGACGACAGTAGACTGCCAAAGCAGCTACTTTACAGTCACCTAACGAATAGTAAACGTAACGCTGGCGGGCAACTGAAAAGGTATAAGGATAGTCTTAAGACAAACCTGAAAAAGTGCCAAATTGACCCTGGGAGACGATTACCCCACACCGTAACGCTTGGAGGATCACCACACGAGATGTCAATACTTTCGAGTTAGCCCGACTGCATAACGAGGCAGACAAGCGCCAACGCCGGAAAGACACCGCCGCCACCCCTCCCGCACTAGATGTAGCCCTTCACACGTGCAACATCTATGGACGACCCTGCCGGTTCCATCTCGGCCTCTTAATTTAGCCACCTCAGAGTTCACCATCGAAGGTGACATCCCTAATAACTCATATCATTGTATCATAGCTGGATGATCGTCATACCCGATTCCGAGTGACAGCAAAGTAGTAGTAGTAATAATCACCGTTATTGTCCTTTACTTAGAACAATAAATACAAAAAATTACTCAGACTTGGAAGATACAGAAGCAGTCTCTTTAATTCTTACTGGTGGAGGGAGAGATGGATGAACGGATGGATGGATGGATGGATAGATAGATGGATAGATGGATGGACGGATGGATGGATGGATGGATGGATGGATGGACAAACAGATAGATGGATAGATGGATGGATGTGGTGGATGAACGGATGGATGGATGGATGGATAGATAGATGGATAGATGGATGGACGGATGGATGGATGGATGGATGGATGGATGGACGGACGGATGGATGGACAAACAGAGATCAACTGGTATTTCACATTTCACAAACCTTAACTCCCCCCAAAAAAACTAAAAATCAATACAGATTGGGAAGAAAACAACACGACGATCAACAAGCACCACCTAAACAGTAATGACCTCTATCAAACACTAATTACAAAACAAATTATACCTAATTAACGATACGCAGTAAAAAAAATCTAGTATCATTTGCCTTTAAGAGAAGACCGACTAAAAATGAATATGCAAATTATGAGAAAAGGCTGACGTAATCCCCTTCCTTCTCTCTCCCTCTCCTCTCTCCTCCCCACTCTCCTCTCTCCTCCCCCTTCTCCCCACTCTCTCCTCTCCTCCCTCTCTCCTCCTCCTCCATCAGAAGTGCATCACCATAAAGATAAAAGGCGGAAGACTGTTTGAAGGTGGCGGTAGTGAGGGTGGAGGGTGGCGGTGAGTGACTGGGTGGATAGTGGAGGGGAGGGGGGTAGATGGTGGGACAGTAGGGGGTGAAGCAGGGGAGGAGTGGATGGTTGGACAGTGGACAGGCAGGGGTGTGGGGGAGGGATAGTGGACAGAGCAGGGGGTGGTGGGGGAGGGATGAGTGGACAGGCAGGGGTGGTGAGGGACAGTGGACAGGCAGGGGTGGTGGGGAGGGACAGTGGACAGGCAGGGGTGATGGGGGAGGGATAGTGGACAGGCAGGGGGTGGTGGGGGAGGGGACAGTGGACAGGCAGGGGTGGTGGGGAGGGGACAGTGGACAGGCAGGGGTGGTGGGGAGGGGACAGTGGACAGGCAGGGGTGGTGGGGAGGGGACAGATGCGACAGGGTGTGGTGGGTCAGGTACTATCGCTATCATAATAAACTGTACACGACCATCACATGGGCTACTCCCTCACCCCATTAACCTACTCCCTCACCCCATTAACCTACTCCCTCACCCCATTAACCTACTCCCTCACCCCATTAACCCTCCCTCACCCCATTAACCTACTCCCCTCACCCCCATTAACCTACTCCCTCACCCCATTAACCTACTCCCTCACCCCATTAACCTACTCCCTCACCCCATTAACCTACTCCCTCACCCCATTAACCTACTCCCTCACCCCATTAACCTACTCCCTCACCCCATTAACCTACTCCCTCACCCAGAGATTACTACAGCACCTGAAGCTTGTTATCTCAACTGGTACTGTGTCGAGGTGCTTCTTAACTACTGGTACCTTGTCGGGTATTAGTCATTCTTGTGTGGTGTGGCTGCTGTTGGTTATGTTGTTAGGTTAGGTTAGGTTGGTTAGGTTAGGTTAGGTTAGGTTAGGTTATGTTAGGTTAGGTTATTTGAGTTAAGTTAAATTAAGTATAGATGAGGTTAAGTGGAGGTAGGTTAGGTTAGGTTGATTACATGGTAACCTGTAATGAATAAATATGGGACCACTGTATGTACTAATTAGTCTTAGTGGCGCTTACAGTGTACATGAACCTTTGATCCAGATATTGTAATAGGAAACACACACACACACACACACACACACACACACACACACACACACACACACACACACAGAGGGGGGAAGGGGGGGGGGAGAAGTAGGGAGAGGGTGGGATAGGTGAAGGGGGGAGGGGTGGAGGAGGGAAGGGAGGGTAGGGAGGGGGGAGAGGGGCAGAAGGGAGGGGGGAGGGGGTGCAGGGGAAAGGGAGGGTAGGGAGGGGAGGGAGGGGGTAGGGAGGGGAGGGGAGGGAGGGGAAGGGAGGGTGGGGAGGGAGAGGGGTGGGGAAAGAGGGAGAGAGGGGAGGGGTAGGGTGAGGGAGGAGAGAGGGTAGGCCAGCATACCCTCATCACCAACAAGTAACGTTCACCAGTTAGTTAAGCATTTATTACCAAACCAGTATGTGTGTGTGTGTGTGTGTGTGTGTGTGTGCATTGTGTGTAAGGGGGGGGGTGGGAGGTCATAACACGAGATAGTTTTTTAGCTGTGGTGGTAGAACATACCAATGTGGAGCTGAACCACACACATAGACAAGGATTCGCTGTGGTGAGTGGTTGTGTGGTCCTGTGTAAGTGTGGTTGTATAGGTGACAGTTTTAAATATGGTGGAATAAAGAGAGGTAGGGGGCAGGCGTGGTGGTGGTGAGTTAGTGTGGTGTGGTGTGGTGGTGATGGGAAAGTTTGTGGTGGTGTGGTGTGGTGTGGTGATGGGAGAGGTGAGTTGTGAGTTGTGGTGTGGTGTGGTGGTGATGGGAAAGTGGTGGTGGTGAGTTTGTGGTGTGGTGGTGGTGGCGGCGGCAGTAAGTTAGTGACGGTGGTGTTGTGGTGTAGTGGAGATGGGTAGGTGGTAAGGGTCATGAGGTGACGGCGGTGGTGTTGGTAGAAGCGTCCGGGAGGAGCAGGGGGGCGGGACAGAAGGCGTGGCGCCCGTCTGGCAATACTGCAGGCGGATCTTTATGTCTTTTTTTGACTGGCGTTGGGATGGCATTATGGCGCGGGTGTGTTTTGGGGGTGCAGCAGCGAGGAGGAGGTAGTGTAAGTGTGTGTGTGTGTAGTTGCTGATGGGGCGTGTACCACTAGGGGAAGGGGGGGGGAGGGAGGGGGTAGGTCTGGGCTACTGGTACAACAACAACAACAACACTACAACCACAACTTCACCACCATCACCACTACTCACTCCACCTAAACCAACAGCACCATCGTCACAGCATCCTCCTCCTCCTCCTCCCCTTGCTCTCTGACACCACCGCCACGCCCACACTACACAACCCATTTGACACTACCACCACTGTCAAGACCACACCACGACACCCACCACCACCACACGACCTTCACCACCACCACCACCACCACATAACCCCCACCATCATCCCACAGTGTAGATAGATAGAGACAGAATCTCTCTCTCTCTCTCTCTCTCTCTCTCTCTCTCTCTCTCTCTGATTCAATACTCCTCTTACATTTCTTATCAGAGGATAAATACTTAATTGCTACAAGTTATCTTAAACACGTTCACTAGATTATACTATTTAACAATATTTTTTCTTTATGTTCAATGTTAAATATGACTTATCAAATGTATTTAATTTTAGTGTATTTTTGGTGAATATTCTACGTCTTGCTTCTGATGTTTCTTTGAATTGTCTAAAAAAAAAATCATTCTGGTTTAGACCAAAGTTGACCGGATTACTTGGGGTCAAAATCGGCCGTTGGTCAAAATTGGCAGTGGGTCAAAATCGACAATGAACCAAAATCGGTAATAAGCCATAATCGACAATGAACCAAAATCAACAATGAACCATAATCGACATTAGCCAAAATCGACGCCGAGCCAAAATCGACAATGGACCACAATCGACCACCGCACGTTTCGTAATTTCACGTAGACAGGAAGACCAGACGACACCTCAGCTTCAGGTAAGACCACACGACCTCCTGACGTTGGTAATCTATTCGTGATAATTCGGCAGGAACCAACACGCTCCTTTCTTCCTCCCTCCGACGGCGCAACAAGTGGGTGGTGGGTGGCCGAGATGGATGTGGGTGGGTGTGTTGGGTAGTGGCGGGTGTGTTGGGTGGTGGTGGTGGTGGGTGTGTTAAAGGTGGTGGTGGCGGTGATGGGTGTGTGTGGGTGGGGTGGGTAATGGGTGGGGTGGGTGTGGGTAGTGGTAATTCAGGACAAAATAAAAATATTCACAGGAGGACAAGAGTAAATACAGTGAAATAGTCTAATAAGGCTGTAAAATGAATGAGTCTCTCTCTCTCTCTCTCTCTCTCTCTCTCTCTCTCTCTCTCTCTAACCCACATCATCTACCAAACCAGTTCCCTTACTTCCTGCCCATTGTGTGATCATGACAGACCAACTATCACGCTGTCCGATCATGTTACACGTCAGCCAGGATTCTTTCATGGCGGGGAGGAGGGGATGGAGGAGGAAATGGATGATGATGAGGAGGAGGTGCTGGTGATGGAGATGGAGGAGGATGAGGATGAGGGAGGAGGCGAATAAACCAAAAACTCAAGAAATAAAGAAACAATGGAGACTGAAGGTTGTTTTTGTGTGTGTCAGCGTGACCGTGACTTCCTTCTGCTTTTGTGGCCTTACCCAGATAAAGGTCAGGTAAGATCAGTGACCTCTCGGATCCTGTTCACTACATGCTCTCACAATATTAATTAATGGTCCCAAGAGAGAGAGAGAGAGAGAGAGAGAGTAGCCCCCACACCACTCGGCCCATCACAACACTTTACTACCTCGCCTCTTGTATACTAATTCACTTCACTAACCCTCAACACCCCCCCCCCCCCCTATCACTCACATCTCCCTTATCATCTACTGTACTATTTCAAATACATTAATAAACACCAAGAAACCCCTCTGAGATATATCCCCCTTTCTACCCCTCCCCTCCTCATCTCCCCCTACCCCGCACCCCCTGGCCTGCTTTCATCACACGCTCCTTCCTGCACCCCCTACTTCAGCGTGTGTTGCTAGGTACTCGTGACCAACACAGCTTCAAGGTATTCATCACATTACTGGTATTCACAGGCAGTAAATAACAAATGAGTGGTAAGGTTTGAGTGTGTGGCCAGCCTTAAGTTACAAGTAATTTATTGAGTTACGAAGATTTATGTGAGGAGAGAGAGAGAGAGTTTTTTATTACCATCATAAGTAAAAAAAAAAATATACAGAACGAAATCAACTGGAAATAAACACTCGATTTTAACATGACATAAAAACAAACAAATAAACAGTCAGGAAAATGTATGTATAAATAAATATGTAAATAACTGCAATACACACACACACACACACACACACACACAGTAATGGAAGACACCTCGCAACATCTTCAGGATAAATCTAAGTGGTCGTCAAACACACTTCCCAGAACGACCTTCAACCAAACATTCTTGTCCCGGGCGTCACCAAGAGCCCCGGAAACCAAGCCTGACGGGGACAACACACACACACACACACACACACACACACACACGAGGTACTAACACATACGCACACTGAGGCGGATTCACTTAGCTGATGGCGCAAGATGGGACATGACTCCTCAGTAAGGGGAAGAGAGAAAGAGGGGGGGAGGGGGAGACAGAGAGAGGGGGAAGAGAGTGAGTGAGGGGGGGAATAGAGAGGGGGGGAGATAGAGAGGGGGGAAGACAGAGGGGAAAAGAAAGATTGAAACAATTACCACAGTTCACTTCACCTGAGACACAAATATGCAACTTCATCCTGGACAGAAGTAAACAATAACAACAACAATAGCAACAATAATAATAACAACAACAACAAAATTAACAAGAACAATAATAACAACAACAATAATACCAATAACAACAACAACAACCCCAAACTAAAACAACATCAACAACGAAACTACAAAAACATAAAATGCCCTAAAACAAAAAAAACAGCAACAACAAAACAAGTGAAATAAAACGGGATGAGAAGAACTTAAGACACACAGAAAAGAAGAAGGACAAACAGGAATTAAAACACAAGACTATTTAGAGACATGACATGTAACGAGGAAAATAAAGAATGGGACAAGAAACAAATACAATGAAACGCAAGTAACAAGGACAATGAGACAACAAGCAACAAATAACAAAGAAAATCAGACAAAAATAATTAAGGAAAACCAGACAGTAAAACAACAAACACAAAAACAAGGACAAACAGACAGAGAACAAACACAATACAACACAAGAGGTCAGTGGGCCAGGTAAGGTGATACAACAGAGGTAACCTGACTCTCCTCTTAACTAGGTTTATTAACTAGCAGTATTTCCTAGTACGTTCAATGTTTATGAACTAGCAACGATTCCTAGCATGTTTAGTAACTAGCAACATTTCCTAGTAGATGTGTATGGACTAGGGAAGTTTCCTAGTTTACGTTTATGAGCTAGCAACGTGTCCTAGTGTGTTTAGTAACATCTCCTAGTATGTTGAATGTTTATGAGATAGCAACAGTTCCTAGTAAATATTTATTAACTAGCAACACTTCCTAGTAAATGTTTAATACAACTTAAAAGTGTTTTATGAGAACTAATTAACATTGGATATATATTATTAGTCATATCTAGCTGGTGTATATTGGCAATAGTTGGTGTTGCTAGTTACAGGTAACAGTACAGGTGTATATAATTAATAAGTAGACGCTATGACACCATGGTTACTTTACAATCGTATATATATTAACGTTTGGGTTCGTAATTAATGCCTTGAGAGACCATGAGACACACTAGAGAGACCCTGAGACACATTTGAGAGACCCTGAGACACATTTGAGAGACATTGAGACATACTTTAGACCCTGAAAGGCACTTGTCACAGATACTGAGAGACACTTGAGGCAGAGATCATGAGACGTATTTGAGACACACACACACACACACCACTAATAAGACCGTATCGATGAAAGAGAAATTAACATTAGATAAACGAGCGCCTGAAGAATACCTCCCGCTGACAGCCCCGGGGAAGGTGAAGGGTCGAGTCTAAAGAGGGCGGTGTGTGTGTGTTGGGGAGGAGGGGGAGAGGGATGGGGAGAAAGAGGAAGGAGGATGGGGAGGAAGGGGTAAGGGGAGACAGAAAGGGAGGAGAATGGGGAGGAAGGAGAGAAAGGAAAAGGGAGAGGGGTAGGAGGGGGAGAAGAGGGGAGTGAGGGGTAGGAGGGGAGAAACAGGGGTGGAGGGAAAGAAAGAGGAGAAAAGGGTGGGTGGAGTGGAAAGGGTGGAGGTGAGGGAAAAAGTGGGTAGGAGGTAGGAGACGGAGGAGAGGGAAGGGGTACGAGGGATGGGATGTGCCCGGCCAGTGCAAAGCTTGACCTCTGACACAAGCCAGGATCACAGGGTCAGCTGGTGTAGCTATCGCCTTGGTGATTGAATACCCTTGTAACTGTTAATGTATTTCCGAGGTTGTCCCTGGAGGGGGAGGAGGAGGGAGAGGTGAGGGGGAGGGTGAGGGGGAGAGGTGAGGGGCGAGGGGTGAGGGGGAGGTGGGGAGGGTGAAGGAGGGAGGTGAGGGCGAGAGATGGAGGTGAGGGCGAGGGAGGTGAGGGAGAGAGGGAGGTGAGGGAGAGAGAGGGGTAAGGGAGAGAGGGAGGGGAGGTGAGGGAAGGAGGAAACACATGGCTCACGAAACTGTGTCGTAACTGCGTTTTGGTAGCGGCGTATAGATGCGTATGAGGACTTGGTCTACCTGTTCTCTATTTCAGGGTTGACTTATGTATTATGTGTTGTCTTAGAAGTTTGTTCCTATTTTCCTTGTATTCTGTAATTTTCTGGTGTACATGTAGATGAGAGAGAGAGAGAGAGAGAGAGAGAGAGAGAGCACAACAAACATCACCCGGGTACTTGTCTCAACTCCTCTTTACACACAAGTTTACCTGTATGTGACAGACGTGTTCTGAGGAGAGGAGAGGTTTTCAGATGTTGTGTAAAGGTAAGAAATAATGTTTACAGATGCTTATAGAAAGATGATTATATGTTTAGCTATCTTACGAAACGAACAGTCTCTCTCTCTCTCTCTCTCTCTCTCTCTCTCTCTCTCTCTCTCTCGTTTTTTCTCTTCTTTACTTAATTAATTACTCCTTCTCACGCCTTTCTCTTTCATCCCTTTGGTTATCTGTCTCTTCTCTTTCCCCTTTTTCTCGCCTCTCTTCCCTATCTCTCTCCCCCTCCTCCTCCTCTCTCCCCTCACCCCCCCAGAGCGTCGTCAACAAGGCCGTGAGTGAGAGAGAGGGAGGGGGGGGGTCACTACCACACAATGTATCACTCAGACCCATATTGTGTGTGGTGCTGTGAGAGGGGAGAGGGATGGGAGAGGGAAGGGGTAGAGGGGTGGGAGAGGGAAGGGGAGAGGGGTGGGAGGGGGAGGCAGCAAAGATCACACCAAGACTTAACTGTACACACACACAAGAGCAACCATAAAACCCCAGCATCTAGCGCAGCGGGTTCCTGAGGGAGGGAGTCGGGCAGTAAACCTCTCTCTCTCTCTCTCTCTCTCTCTCTCTCTCTCTCTCTCTCTCTCTCTCTCTCTCTCTCTCTCTCACACACACACACACACGGAGAAAGTCTAATATCTAGTGGCCTCCTCTTCTCTTCACGCCCGTAAAAGATAGAGACATGATGTGTCGATATGCACAAACACAAGAGAGAGAGAGAGAGAGAAAGAAAGAAAACATTTAACAGGAGAGTATCAAAATTAGAATTCGCTGGAAAGCAAATAAGATTAGTGTGTGTGTGTGTGTGTGTGTGTGTGTGTGTGTGTGTGTGTGTGTGTGTGTGTGTGTGTGTGTGTGTGTGTTTATTCACGCCCACGTGCCACACTGCTTGCTTGCTTGGTGCAGATGGCAGGCAGCGTGTGCTCGCGTCAGAACACCACAACCCCTGAAGTGTCCCTCCGTTTGTGCTTGTGCCTGCATGCATCTGCTTAAGTCTGCTTGAGTGCACTACCCCCAGCGAGTGTCTGGTCTGCTGGCATTTCTTTTATCAATCATTTAATACGTCCCCCGTGTCTGCTTGGTGTGTGTGTGTGTGTGTGTGTGTCAACGAGCTAGCGGCCACGTGAGCTTGTTTACATACGCTCAGGTTCAGACATATCTCCATATGATTGTAAGATCTTTTTTAGATAAGATGTCAGACCCTTGTGTCTTGTCTTTTGACTGTCTGTCTGTCTATCTGTCTACCTGTGTGTGAGAGAGAGTGAGAGATTGCTGTACCACTCAAAACATGTGTCTAATACACCCATGCCCTCGTTCCACTTTCCCCCTCCCCACCCTGCCCCCTCCCCCCCATCCAAGACACCCCCTACCCTGCCTCTACTACCCTACCCCCCCAGTGCAATGATCTGGAACCCTCAGCAAGCAGGACTCTATCTGCTGATCTTCCCCCCACCCACCCCCCACCTCTTAGACGCCTGCTTACGTGTGCACGGGCGTCTGTTAGCGGCAGGCACCGTCTGTTTTACTTATCGTCTTGCCCTGGATGACGGAGGCACGGGGCAGGGCAGGGCAGGGCAGGGCAGGGCAAGACCTTGAAAATAAATTAGCTTTGCAGGACGTCACTACACTGCCAACAACATAACGATAACAGTTTCTTGGTGTGTGTGTGTGTGTAATAATAATAATAATAATTAACGGTTTATTGAAAAAGTTCTGCAGCCCGAAGGCTGAAAATATACATTGGGCATAAATGACTTATTACATACATTGGTGGTTTAACAAAAGCCTTCATTAGAGAAAGGTAAAGGAACATACAGTGAACATACAGATTAATGTAGGTGTTGAACAGCAAAAACGTAGTGTAGTAACTCCCTCCCAGATGGTGTTAGGAGGGACCTCACGTGGTGTAGTAGTTCCCTCACAGATGGTGTTATGAGGGGCCTCACGTGGTGTAGTAATTCCCTCACAGATGGTGTTATGAGGGGCCTCACGTGGTGTAGTAATTCCCTCACAGATGGTGTTAGGGGCCTCACGTGGTGTAGTAATTCCTCACAGATGGTTATGAGGGGCCTCACGTGGTGTAGTAATTCCCTCACAGATGGTGTTATGAGGGGCCTCACGTGGTGTAGTAATTCCCTCACAGATGGTGTTATGAGGGGCCTCACGTGGTGTAGTAATTCCCTCACAGATGGTGTTATGAGGGGCCTCACGTGGTGTAGTAATTCCCTCACAGATGGTGTTATGAGGGGCCTCACGTGGTGTAGTAACTCCTTCACATATGGTGTTATGAGGGGCCTCACGTGGTGTAGTAATTCCCTCACAGATGGTGTTATATGAGTGAGGTGTGGTTCCAGGCCTTCCTATCGTAGACGGATTAACACATCGCTGGTAGTTGGGTCTCACGGGCCGTTATCACTGGGTACCTGGGACCTCACTGTGTGAAAGGTCAACTTGGGTACCACTGTTACTGTTGAGTTGTTCTCACTGACTTAAGCACTGTTCACCACTGTTCACCTCTGTTTAACACTGGTTCCATTTCTTTCCTAAATGAAATAGTAACTTCTGGCGTGAACTTGTTGATATTACGGTGGGGAGGAGGGTTCAGGGGAGGGAGTTGGTATGGGCCAACATAGCAGTTGACCTGGCTGCTCCGAGAGGAGCGCCAGGTACGTCTTGACCCTTCGGTGGTCAAGGATGTGTGTGTGTGTGTGTGTGTGGTGATATTGTTAGTGGTGTTTCTTTGTTTATTTGTATGAGGTGCTGTTTGCCTGTTTGTTTGTTTGTTTGTATGTTTGAAGGTATCGTATTGGCAGTGGTGATGTTTGGTTGTGACGTTGCTGTTCCTTGTTTGTTTGTTTGTTTGTTGTAGTGTTACTGGAAGTGTTGGTGTTTTTTATTTGTTTGTATATGTTTGTTTGTTTGTTTGTTTGTTTGTTTTTGTTGCGAGTGTAGAGTCCAACGACCTACACGATAACAATCACTAACACAAAAATTTCCTTGCAAGTTTTTTGTCTGGTTTGAACATTTTCATTCACCAAATAAGTGGATAGAGTGGATAGGAGTGGGCAGAGTGGATAGAGGAGTGGGCAGAGTGGATAGAGGAGTGGGCAGAGTGGATAGGAGTGGGCAGAGTGGATAAAATGGATAGTGGGTAGAGGAGAGGACAGATTAGATAAAGTGGGCAGAGTGGATAGATGAGTGGACAGAGTGGATAAAGAGTGGTGGATAGAAGTGGATAGGAGTGGAAGTGAATAGAAGAGTGAATAGTGCAGAGGAGTGGATAGTAGTGGATAATGGGGCGGACAAGAATGAATAGAGTGGATGGAATGGATAGGGATAGATAGGATGGATAGAAGAGATGAGTAGATAGAATGGATAAAGTGGGTGGAGAGGAAATGATAGAGAAAATAGAAAGGGATATACATATAGGTAGCGATTAAAGACACGAGAGATTTAAAAGGAAATAACTCGAGTAGTGAAAATAATACCAGGTGATGGCGGGGTGGGGGAAGAGGTGTGGGGGAGGTGTAGAAAGGGGGTGTGTGGGGGGGGGTGAAGGAGGGTGTGGGGTCTGCGAGAGGAGGGGTTGTGAGGGGTAGCGAGCGATCCTGGTGACCACACAACATCCAAACCTCCCACTCTCTCATTGCCAACCATCCACACACTCCCTCACTCCCTCCACCAATCACCACACTTCAAAACACGGACCAAATAACAGCGAGATGTAACCAATGACTCGGCATCATCGTTCCTCTCGTATCGAACATCAAAATAAATGGAGTTCTGTCTTCATCATCTTCACAAACAAGAGACAATGGAAACCTATTCGTGTTACTGAAGAAAGAAAGAAAGAAAGAAAGAAAGAAAGAAAGAAAGACAAAAGAAATGTTAAGTCATGAAGAATTAACTAATGAAGGAAAAACAAACGCCATTATATTTAAAGGTCATGACATCACACAAGACTTAATTTTCTATACAACTTTCTCGTGTCATCTCCAGCGGTTTTGAAATTGAAATAAGTTTAGATATTGACAAATTATTTAGAATTTGAAGGGAAAATAAAGTTACTCAGATTAATACGGATGCAAAGTGATCAACAACAACAGAGTATTGGCATGGAAGAGTCGTTCAAGTGCTGGAAGTCTGTAGTTTGTGTATGTTAACAAGTTCACAACACACAGACTTACTCAGCGTCGGTGGTGTTATCTGGGGCCTGTGTTCTGTTTTGTCTGTATAAACAACAAATAAACAAACCTCCCCTCGTAAAGATAAAAACAAAAAAACAAATGTAAATCAAAGACAAAAAATAATATCTTGTAAAAAAAAATTGTAAAATAATATTGTAAAAAAAAATATTGTAAAAAATATCCTCCAAAAAATAATATCTTGAATAAGGAACATGTTTCTTAAGTAACACTCTCTTAAAAAACAAAAACAATAATGTATAACCCAACGTAAAGTAACATATAATAAACTGTGTTAAGACAACCTTCATAGTATTCAAATAACCATAAGGACATTGGTTGTGTTGGTTTAGTTACGTCGTTGGTGTGTGTGTGTGTGCGTGTGCGTGTGTGTGTGTGTGTGTGTGTGTGTGTGTTCTTACAACTGTTTATGCAAATTAGATATAAATATGCAAATGTTCTCTATTCGTAACAAAACATGAGGGCACCCAGAAACACACCCCAGGGGACACCATGTATGAACCCGGGTATGGTCGAATGTACCCGGGGTAAACCATGCACGAACCCGGGTATGGTGGAGTGAATTTCTTATACCCGGCTCTCACACTAAGCCTACAGTAGACGGCTCAAGACGCCAGGAAGTTTGTTGTCCGGAGACTGAATTCAATCTCTCCACACCCAGCTTACACCCACGCCTTCACGACACCCATCACCCATACACCCAGTTTACATCCACACCTTAGCGACACTCCTTGACCCACACCTTGCAACACCTTCAACCACTTCTCATCTATCGACAGCTACAATCTGCTACGCCCACAACGTTCTCGTACGCCCATATCCTGCAACGCTCATACCCACGCCCACATCCTACAACACCCACATCCTACAGCTCCCACATCAGGCAACACTAACACCCACATCCTGTAACGCTCATATCCACGCCCGCAAGTTGCAAAACACACACACACACACACACACACACACACACACACACGGTAATACACCAATCTTTTATGTTTAAGACATCCTGGCCCCGCAGTGGTTCAGGTTCACAATAATATTCAATATAGTAACTTTGCTTAGGCCGCACTAACGCTTTTATCACTAGCAGCACCGTCCACCATAACCGGTTGGTGTTAGTGTTGTGTTAAGTGGGTGTTGAAGTGTAATCAGTCACCTGGAGCGAGACTCACCTGGAGCGAGAGTCACCTGGGAGCAAGAGTCACCTGGGAGCAAGAGTCACCTGGAAGCAAGAGTCACCTGGAAGTTAGAGTCACCTGGAAGCAAGAGTCACCTGGAAGCAAGAGTCACCTGGAAGCAAGAGTCACTTGGAAGCAAGAGTCACCTGGAAGCAAGAGTCACCTGGAAGCAAGAGACACATGGAAGCAAGAGTCACCTGGAAGCAAGAGTTACCTGGAAGCAAGAGTTACCTGGAAGCAAGAGTCATCTGGAACAAATTACCTGGAAGCAAGAGTCATCTGGAAGCAAGAAACACCTGGAGCAAGTTATTTCCTAAGTCCTGAACAACACGTCTCCACATCCTTCATCTGGACAGCCGTAGGACAGCAAGAGTTATGCAGATTTGTCCCGCCCACGCCCGCCCAAGCCCACGAAGGGAGGCACCCAAAACTAAGCCCCCCTCCGCCCACGCCCACGACAACCAAGTCACTCCTCCCATCCGGCAGCACCAATCCAACGTGACGCCCCTGCCAGGTATGTACACCCTGGCCAGCCGATACTATACAACGACACATTATACCACGTACGTCGACGACCTGTGTGTGTGTGTGTGTGTGTGTGTGTGTGTGTGTGTACTGTGCAAGGTTCTCATATTGATATACATAAAAATTTCCTGACTTTTTCCAGACCAACTTCTCATTTTGTTGACTTCAAAACATGACATATACTTGATTTATACGACCTCTACCATCCCTTTTTAACCCTCAGCTCCTCCCCTAACCTTAACCTAACCTTACCCTAACCACCAAACAACAACGTACCACCACCTGAAAGCATATTTGAATTCATAAGTCAATAAGAGTCAATTTAGCAGAGTGAGTAAGGGAGACAGGTATCATCCAGGGACACACAGGATCAAGGTGAAGATATTAACCTGCAAGAAATACATTCAGTCAAACATTTACTAAATTTCGTATTATTTTATGGCAATGGTTTATGGATACATTTCCTGAGAGGTTGTTGATATTCTGGACAAACAAATGTCCTGACCATCACAAATACACACGTTTATATATAGTGAAATGCTGTACTTGTTGACATAAGTAACTCACGGTTCTAGATACCCCGAGTGTGATACCTTAAGTCAGTGAAAGAGCTATAGAGGTAAGAGATGCCACCACCTGCCAATATGACAGCTCTTCAGTAATAGAGACAGGTTTTTATGATAAATGTACAGTGTATGATAAAAAAAAGTGGTAAAGACCAAATGCAAAATTTCAAGACTTTTTCATGACCCTGTGTGTGTGTGTGTATGTGTGTGTATGTGTGTGTGTGTGTGTGTGTGTGTGTGTGGTCCCTCCAGCAGCTGATGAACTACGCTTGGCAAGATACATACGACAGATCGCATCAGTGACCCACCTCATAAATTCAAATCTTCTTTATCATTATCTCAAATTTCTTATTACGAGAGAGAGAGAGAGAGAGAGTACAGGTTACGATATCTTGAATAGGCGGATAGATCAAGGCAACGATTCTCAAAGGTTCTATGATTATATATACGTACAGGGCGAATACCTTAAGAACATGAGGTATACTATTGCACTCACTAAGGGAGACTTGAGTTATATAATACATTGTGTTTATATTTTATATAATATATAAAACCACATACAATAGTGCACATTTACCACCACACAATTGTCTGACGGGTTAATCTGGCCCTGACACCTTGAAGCTTCACCCCTCCAGCCGAGCGACCTAACCTTGTTTATATACCAATTGTCTCATCTCTACCTACACCACCATCATCACACTTACGACGTGTACGTGAGCCCTATTACCTGTAGAGCTTCGGTATACAAGGCGGTGGTTTGGAATGCACTGAACTCTACACCCTTCACTTCCCCAACTGTATAATACGGCACTCTTACACAACTGGGTCGAGAATAGGTGCCCGGGATATTCATAGCCACAAGACATACGCTCATACGCTGGTAAGGGGGTTGACTCGTGATGAGAAAGTGACACAATGAGACGCTGAAGGGAAGGAAAGGGTAATGTGTAATGAAAAGATGGGAGAAGAGAAATTATCGTTAAGTCAAATCTACCAAAAAATTTACCACACGAGATAAACTTTACACCTCACACAAGGATACACTGAGCAGGTCCTGGGGTCCACTGGATAACATAAGCCACCACAGGGGTTTCACTACCTCACGTTATATATGTATAGATCCTGGCCACACACTGCATGCTAGCTTAAGAACAGTACGCCTTGTATATCACTGGTTGGTCCACGGTGCTCCTGTGTGTGTGTGTGTGTGTGTGTGTGTGTGAGGGGTGTTCCTATCTGGTGTTCATGAAAGATGCTCCTATATCTCGTTCATGAAGAGTGAGGCTCCTCAAAACTCCATGTGAGGAACTATGCGAGGGACCATCGTGCGTGCCCCGCTGTGCCTCCAAGACCTTGACACCTTGAGCTAAATAAGGCAGGTCGGGCGGTTTCCCCTGGGTGGGCATACCTGTGTATAATTTGTGATGTTCCAACAAAAACAACAACAACCAGGTACAACTCTTAACAATTACCTAACCTGAACCTAAAGAGTACTACAGAATAAACCATTTTCCGACACCCAATAGTTACGATGCATTCCGGAAACGTGCAATGAGAGTTGAAAAAAAATAACCTGTAGTCGGTACGGTAATATATGCAATAATTATGCAGTGTTATCATAGGCCAGTGGCGGTTCATGATACGTCCTCATGACTCAACCTGCCTTATATGGAGAGTCAAATAGTCTAAGGGCTCGTGTGTGTAAATAAACGAACGAGTGGAGATGATTTTTTTTTCTGAAACCTGTTACTAATGTATTGTGGTCAAGACATCCACGTGAGGGAATACAAAACTACGTGATTCACCTGTAACCCTTGTATATTCCTGTACCTGTCCACCTACTACTGTATTAACTATCACGGTAACACTGATGAGAACGGATCACCTGAAGATTAAGCCCTCCAAGCTTATTTCACCTGAAGCTTAACCACCCTGACTCTAACTTAATCCTTCTTTAGACAACGTTAGGGTTTCTAATCATCAGGTGAAATAAGCTGGGGGGCAAATCTTCAAATGATCCATAAATAATCATACATATTAACTAAAGAAGTGTATGAAATGTATTAAGAAAGACAGTAATAACACGAATAAAACCTGATAAAAACTCGTGTGTGTGTGTGTGTGTGTGTGTGTGTGTGTGTGTGTGTGTGTGTGTGTGTGTGTGTTAAGGTGTATAAAATATATTAATTATAATTTAAACCAATACTGAGATAATCAAATGTGTAGTCGAGTATGAGCCGAGACGTTTGGCTACAGTGGCGGTGTTACAAGACACTGTAAAGGCTACACCAGCTCCTCCTCTTGTCTCAGTGATGTTTTATGAGTAACCTGGCGATGTTGTGTTCCTTTTGGTTTACCTCTCTCTCTCTCTCTCTCTCTCTCTCTCTCTCTCTCTCTCTCTCTCTCTCTCACCTCGTCATCTATTTAAAGTCTATTCAATCTACCAATCTATTTTTTTTGTATCTGTCTACTTGTCTATATTATCTTTGTGTATTGGGAAGAAGAAGAAGAAAGAAGAAGAAGAAGAAATAAGAAAGAAGAAGATTATTAGAGGAGGAGGAGTTAGGCAGTCCAACCGTCACAACGTTCAAGCATGCTCTTCCCCCCACACACAAACACCCCCACAAACACCCCCACAAACATACCCCACCACCCCTCCCCCCCCACACTACCTCACTATTTATAGACCAATCAAAAGCAGAGAGTGAAGGACGTGGCGCTCTATTGGTCCTAACTTACGACTCTAGTCTCTCATTGAGTCTTGGCAGCCATAAATTACACCTAAATTCCATCAACGATACGAGTAATGGGGAGGTATTTATTGATGTAATGGGGAGGTATTTATTGAGGTAATGGGGAGGTATTTATTGATGTAATGGGGAGGTATTTATTGATGTAATGGGGAGGTATTTATTCATGTAATGGAGAGGTATTTATTCATGTAATGGAGAGGTATTTATTGGTGTAATGGGGAGGTATTTATTGGTGTAATGGGGAGGTATTTATTGATGTAATGGGGAGGTATTTATTGGTGTAATGGGGAGGTATTTATTGATGTAATGGGGAGGTATTTATTGATGTAATGGGGAGGTATTTATTGATGTAATGGGGAGGTATTTATTGGTGTAATGGGGAGGTATTTATTGGTGTAATGGGGAGGTATTTATTGGTGTAATGGGGAGGTATTTATTGGTGTAATGGGGAGGTATTTATTGGTGTAATGGGGAGGTATTTATTGGTGTAATGGGGAGGTATTTATTGGTGTAATGGGGAGGTATTTATTGGTGTAATGGGGAGGTATTTATTGGTGTAATGGGGCGATATGTATATGTTTAGGTAATGGGGATATACATACCTTTATATGTATACAGTAAGTATACTTGAATACAGTGAGCCACATAACATGAAGAAATAAACCGAATTATGTACTCCACACACACACACACACACACACACACACACACACAACGCTCTCTCCACCCTGGAAATGCCATCCCTCAGTGACCTCCACCACCAAGCACTGGAAAGATTTGGCCGTGGACTACTGCACCACCCTCGTCATCGCCACCTCCTGCAGCCCCCCACCCAACTCGCGCAGTCCGCCACTACAACAAAATTCAGCCCATAAGAGCCCGCACCGATAGATATAAGAACAGCACCATCCCATCTATTGTTAAAATAATAAACAACTCCTGATTTATGTACTGTACAGCCCTGTAAATGTATTCAATGCATATTATATCATTATGTCTAAATCAAATGTAAGTCTGCATATTTTCAGCCACCGGCTGCAACTCTATTAATAAACCGTTTATTATTATTATTATTATTATTATCATACACACACACACACACACACACCCAAGACACATACACTCTCACCCCTCCACACACACGCAAACTCACCCACAACACACACACAAACTCACCCACACACACACACACTCACCCGCAACACACACATTCTCCCGTCATTTGCTTGTCATTCATCCATTCTGACAGCAACAATCTGTCAACAAGGACACCGTGGCTTACAGCTCCGTTTATCTTACTTCATGTGTCCTAAAAACAACAGCAGAATAACTAGATCCTTGTCCACCCTTTACCTACAACTTGCCAACACGATTCAACAACACCCACAACTTAGCAATACTCACAACCAAAAGCCTTGATGCCTACAAACTGAACCTAACACCTTAATACCTACAACCTGAACTTAACAACAACCACAACCATAACTTAACACCTACAACCATAAATTAACCCTATAACCAGAAAATAACACCTACAACCAGCTTAACAACAACTACAACCACAACTTAACAACAACAACCACAACTTAACAACACCTACAACCTGGTCGGGAGAAGAGACAGGAACATCGCTCCACCAGCTGTCGTGTCTTAGATCAACAAACACCTTATGAAAGTTGGTAAACACAGGAATCAAAAACTCGTTACTGAACACACAAGGAAGGAATGACCGAACCCAGTGTTGTTGTTTGACTCTATTTGCTTAAACAACACGATAATCAATAAGTAACGTCACCCATCAATAAGTAACGCCATCCATCAGTAAGTAATGTCATTCATCAATAAGTAACGTCACCCAGCAAGGTCTTTATACAGAGGAAATTTATTTATTTATTTATTTATTTACATATTTATTCATTTATTTACTTATTTATATATTTATTTAATTTCCTTGTTTACTTTTACCATATTTTTTTTCCTTTGGCATTATTTTATATATATATATATTTTTTCGTGGTAAATACATTCTTTATCGTGTTGAATATCTTATTTTTTATGGGAGGGGGAGGGGGGGTAATTTTTTTCCGCCAGAGGTAAATATTTCCGGTTTTTAGTGATAAATATTTTGCCAAGATGATTTTTTTTCTTATTTCCGCGGTGGACATTTTCTAATTTATGTTTAATTTATTTATTTATGATTATTACTTCTATTATATCTATGTACATTATTTCTTATCAGTGTCGGCTACTTTTTTCCGCTTGTCTGTGGTGAGTGGTGGTGGTGAGTGGCGGTGGTGAGTTGTGGAAGTGGTGTTGGTGGTGGTGACGAGTTGTTGTAGTGGTGGTGTTGTTGTAGTGGTGTTGGTGGTGGTGAGTGGTGGTGGGTTGTAGTAGTGGGTTGTTGTGGTAATGGGTTGTTGTGGTAATGGGTTGTAGTGGTTAGGTTGTGGTGGTACATTGTGGTGGAGGAGAAGGTCTTGTTACCTCTCTCGTCGCGTTTGTTATTTTCTAATTTGGTGGAGAGACCTCGAGCACCCCCCCCCCTTCCCCATCCCATCACCCCACTACCATAACGTACCCCTCACCTCCCCTTCCTCCCCATCACTACTACATCCTTCCCTCCTTCACTCACTCCTTCCCTCTCCAGATTTTAGGCTATTTCACTCATTTTTTCCTTCTTATATTCTCTTTCTTTCTTTCTTTCCTTCCTCCATCTGTTTATTCCTCCTCCTTTTTTCTTTCCTTGTTGATAATTTCCTTCTTCTCCTTCTACTTATTCTGTTTCTTTTTATCACGACTTTTATTAATTTTCCTTCTCCTGACATCATCTATTTCCACCTCCTCTTCTACTGCTGCTACCAACACACACACACACACACACACACACACACACAGAGCTTTATAAGGCCTTGGCTATTCTCGGAACTTGTATCGTAATTGCTAATGGCCGCTCCTTCCCGTATCTGTGGCTGTCGATACCACCACCACTTCCACCACCACTACCACCACCACTATCACCACTACCACCACTTCCACTACCACCACTATCTCCAACAGTTCCACCACCACTATCACCATCACCACCTCCTCTCCAACGACACTCCATCCGGCACCTAATTTTCCTTCCTCCTTTCTTCTCCGTTTACTCCATTCCCTTCTATTCCCCTTTAGGCTGTCCTTCTCCTCTCTCTTCTATCTATCCATCCGTCCTTCTCCCCCTCCCTTCCATCTCCCCCTCTATCTACCCCTTCCCCTTTACTTATCTCTATTTTCTTTCTTCCTTTCCGTTCTTTCTGTCTACCCTTCTCTTTTCCCCTCCATCAACCTCTCCTCCATTTACCCCTCTTCCTCTTTCCTCCATCTAAATCCTATTCCTCCTCTTCCTTCCTTCTATCTCCCTCCAACTCACCTCTATTCTTCTTCTCTCCATATACCTCCTCCTCTCTTTCTCTTTCTCCAACCTCGCCCTCCAGTCGGCTCCTCCTCCACCTAGTGACTGCCCAAAATCGTCATAGCGAAGGACTCAACAAGGACAGGTGTTATGATGAGAGGTTCTGCCAAGCCTTACCTGAACAACAGACAATACCTGTGTTTTTTTTTAAATATTTTTCTAGGGATAAATGTTTAGTATTTTATTATTGAGACGAACAAAGTTATTTATTCTTAAGATAAATATATAATATTTATCAGGTGTCAACAAGAGAGCTGTCAGCACTTTAAAAGACTCATCAACGTATCTGTATTATTTCAACGACCTGTACACGACCTGCATACGACTCATGACCCACGACCTGTAAACGAACCACGACCCCGGATTTAAAGTCGTGCGTTAATTTTTTTTTTACCCTCGAGAATCTTGGCTCTTACAACACGCATATAATTGGCTGACTTGGCAAAAGAAAATCAGATATTATATTATCGTAATTATTGGTGATTATTTTGGCCTATTGATTATTATTACTGAATTAAAATAGGTATTATAATTACTGGTTTTATTATTCTTAGTCTTCTTATTATCATTACTAATATTATCATTGTTATTATTATTATATTTCTGGTACGTATTCGTTAACTTATTATCATCATCATTATTACTATAATTAATATCTGTCATGACATTCAGTTTGGTGATACTATAATTACTCTCTCTCTCTCTCTCTCTCTCTCTCTCTCTCTCTCTCTCTCTCTCTAGACAAGTCTTATTAACACACCAAAACTCCTACAGTAATCAACCACTTGCCTTCCCCTTCACTCTACTCCTTCCCATCCTTCTTCCTCCAACTCCCCATCTTTCCCCCTCCCCATTCTTCCCTCTTCCCCGACCTTCCCCTCTCCTTTCCCAACATTCCCTCTCCCCCTTTACAACCCTCCTTGCCCTTCCTTCCACCTCCCCTTCCCCCCTCCTCCCCCTTCCTTCCACCTCCCCTTCCCCCCTCCTCCCCCTTCCCTGCCATTTGCTACAATCTGACTGTATTTATTAATCGTAATTGTGAAGAAAGAAATATATAAACTGCTAAACTCTCCGAAGGTGTGAGTTTTGGTGAGGTGTTTCGCCGTGTAATTAGCGTGGTTTAAATCAGCAGTGGGGCGTGAGAGATCCGCGTGGTTAAGGAAGAGGACTGATGATTTACCTGGTAGACTGGACCGTAGTTTGCTTATGTGTTGTGAGCGTGGTTAGGTTAGGTTAAGTTAGGTTCAGTTGCGTTAGCATAACTTTTTGACAATTAGGCTTTCAACTGAACTTTAGGCATCCCATCCACTCTGTATCTGCATTTTTCTGGCTAAATAAACTGTTACAATTCAAAATTCAATTCAATTCATGGGATCGACTAAGGTTTCAGCACTCCGGGAGGATTAACTATCCCAACCTAACCTAACCCTACCCCTATCCAACCTAACTTAACTCTATCCAACTTAACCTAAGTTTATCCAATCTAACTTAATCTGACATCAAAGCCTAAAATGTTGTACCTACGTGTGTTAGTAATGTAACAAAATGTGATTAAACGCTGGAGTGGGCGGACAAACGCTGGAGTGGGCGGACAAACGCTGGAGTGGGCGGACAAACGCTGGAGTGGGCGGACAAACGCTGGAGTGGGCGGACAAACGCTGGAGTGGGCGGACAAACACTGGAGTGGGCGGACAAACGCTGGAGTGGGCAGACAAACACTGGAGTGGGCGCTGCTCCCTCACCCTCCTCAAAATACGAAAAAAAACTGCCCCTTTAAAAAAACATTATCAACATCAGCGTCCCTCCCACCTCCTCTCTCCCACCCCGCCTCCTCTTCCTTTTCAATACGACGTCTCCTCCGCCACTCTGTCCTCTCCTCTTCCGTTATCTGTCCTATCAGCCCATTTGTCACCTTCCTTCCCTCCCCATTACTTTCCCTTCCATCACTGTTTTTTTTATCATGTCATCTACTCTTCCCCTCCCTTCCCTCTCATCACCTTTACCCCGCTCCCTTCCCTCTCATCACCTTTACCCCCCTCCCTTCCCCTTACCTTATCACTGTCACCACCCTATCACCTCTTCCGGCCATTTCTACCCTTTCATCTCCTCCTCCTTTACTCCCGTCATCCGATCCTATCCTCCTCTCTTTCATCACCTCCCCCAATTCCTTACTAGGCCTCACACTCACCATGACTCAAGACACTGGTCACCACACACGGACAGACACTTCCTAGAACGTCACTATACTCACCGCCCAGAGGATGGTATTGCATGGTGCTCGAGGGTGTGTGAGTGGATGGGCGGCCGGGCGGGCGGGCGGGAGGGAGGGAGGGAGAGAGGCTGGCACTCCTTCCTCCCTCAACCCCCGGAAATACCACGCCGTAGCGGACAGTGCCAGCCCTTGAGCACCTCTCCCTTGGGTCTAGCAGTGCCATAAAACTTGCTTCCACGTGTGTGTGTTGTGGGGGGGAGGATAGCCTGGTTGATCATAACAATACTTCCTTTAACGAAAATTAAGCCTCGTATGGCCGCGGCCTGTCACGTATATTGTAAACTAATACAGCAACTGAATCTCTCCTGTACTAACCTGACCTAGTTTATTGTACCGGTACTAGAACTGTACACCTGACCTAACCTACTGTACCGGTACTAGCCCTGTACACCTGACGTAGCTTTAGTAGTGACCCAGTACACCTGACTTACTTTTTGCACCAGTAACAAACCTGACCTAACATATCATATTAAGCAGTACTACCCTCACCTTATCCTACGCCATATTACTATCAAATCAACCTGACCTTTCTATCTTTATACAGGTGAAAAAATAAATTACCTGAACATCGAAAGTAAAAATAAAAATCACTTTGAAACGAGAAAAAAAAAACATTAAAAATCATAAGAATATCCGTCAGTGGTAATGGTCGTTTTCTTCGTCATATAACGGGGTAAAAAAAAAAACTCACCGCATTTGGTTATGTTAATTCCGATACACTAATTTAGGTGAGCGGATAATTTATTAAGCGAGAGGCGGAGGGTACACAGAGCCAACCTGTTGCAGAGAGAGAGAGAGAGAGCTGCAACATTCACTACGCCTCATTAATACACCTCTCTCTCTCTCTCTCTCTCTCTCTCTCTCTCTCTCTCGGGCGTGGTCCACAGGTACCTGCCCATTACACCTTAGCCAAGAGGGCCCACATTTCCTTCCCTAATATGGACCAATCGCTTGACTGGTGGTGTAATGGTCAGTGCATTCGGCTCGTAACCTTGAGGGCCTTGGTTCGCATCACCTGGGGGTAGAAGAGCCTCTAATCCTCACTACCTGCCGCCTAGCCCTTTATATGTCCGTCAGTCAGTCAGTAACCGAGGCATGTATAGAGCTGCTGACGCCTAAATATAACCTGTAAATAATAAAAAAAAAATCGGGTAGTATATACAGAGAAGCCTCCACATAACGAACTATAAGGGAATGGTAGTCCGTTAGATATGAAACCTGCATCTAACGGACTAACTATATCCGTTAGATGGAAGCTTCACCACCTCTAAAAAGCTTATCAATTCAAGTCACAGCTTACAATCGGAGAACATGTGACCCTCTAAAAGCTTAGTGGCCCAGAGGTGACCAATTACTCGTTATAAGCTTTGGATAACAAGTTTTTTTTTAAATATGAACACGTTATGGTACAGTTAGGTTAGAGTTAAGTTAAATCGTGTTCGTTTAGGGGTAAGTTAGGGTTAAGTTACATTATAAACTGTACCTAATCAAGAGCGGGATAGACATTGGTTAGGTGAGGCGACACAATTATTTAGTAAAGGCCTTAAAGGAGCCACCACCCCCGCTCTATCCCCAATACCAAGGAGCAGGAATATGTTAAAGGTAGTTACGACAGTCCAAAGTGCCACTGGTTATATGAGTGCCAGGTGAGAATAGCAATAGGTTGGTGGATCATGTGGCAGTTAACTTATCACCTCCCGACGCTAGCCTGGTGTTAGAGAGAGAGAGAGAGAGAGAGAGA
The DNA here is from genome assembly GCF_018991925.1 of Homarus americanus. Classification (NCBI taxonomy): domain Eukaryota; kingdom Metazoa; phylum Arthropoda; class Malacostraca; order Decapoda; family Nephropidae; genus Homarus; species Homarus americanus. Next base: position 120,963 of record NW_024718832.1, read on the forward strand.
GAGAGAGAGAGAGAGAGAGAGAGAGAGAGAGAGAGAGAGAGTCTCACAGGTGACTCACAATAAGCCTTGTCCCAGAAACCACACCACCACCTGTCACACACACACACACACACACACACACACACACACACACACACACAAAATGAAACCTACAATAACGAAAATAATCATTAAATAACTCCTTAACACGCAACCAAGTTACTGATATCAAACCTGAATTTCCACCCGAGCCAATTACAGACACTTTAACAAGTATTAATTAATAAAGACAAAAAGCTCGACACAACGTCCACATTACACACCAACACCCGCTATTTACACCATGGCCGTCTTGTAAACTCAACAGGTGATGATAAAAACACCTATCAGCTGTAAGGTAAAGTGGCGGGGCAGCAGGTGTCCAAAACAAGAGGCAAAGTGGCGCTGTTACCTGTATTCTGAGGGAGGAGTCAGGTACCTGTTATGATGAAAGGTGAGCTTCTGGTAATTAATTTTGGAATTACCTGAAACTCGTTGTAATGGGTAGGAGTAGAAAGTGAGTGTCTGTGTGACTCGGCTGATCAAGAAGCATGTGTAGCAAATTTAAAGTAAAGTCAGTCCTCCTTAAAGTAATCCATATAGTTAGAGTAAGTACAGTACAGTACTCTCACACATCCTCCCAGAGTAAGCCGCCGCCCCCCCCCCCACCACCACCTCCTCCTCCTCAGGGCTTAGGCAATATATGTACCCCATCCACCGCCGTCCTCCCCCAGGAATCTAGTTTGTTGACATTCACATTTTCTATGGAGGAATAATCTCAAGGGGGTACACGTTCATTTCCCAGTGGCGGGATATTTCGTTTATTAATTTTAGATATATCTCTTAATGTTATAGTGGTAAATAAAACTCCAACAGAGGGAAGGTAATTTAGAGTAAAAGATGAAGTTCCAAGTAGTAAAAATAATTTCTAAGTTACTAAATTTCCTCAAAAAGGGAAATTTGGACTAAAAACAAAATCTGGAAACGCTAATATGAATAAAAGTGTCTCAATAACCGATGTCACTCTACGACTATACTATAAATCCTGGCTTAATGGAGCGATTTTGTGAGCGTTCAGAGGTTTGGTTTTACGGTTTGACGAATGAGAGAGAGAGAGAGAGAGAGAGAGAGAGAGAGGTCGGGGACTACTCGGTAAAGAACCCACACAAAAGACTCTCACTGATCTCAACTAAACTTTTAATCCTCAAAAGATAAGAAACCAAAATATAGTAAAGTCTCAATACAATACCGACGCCATGTTTACCTGTCTTCTCCTCACCGCACCTGAACTTAATCCACCTCATTTGACACCTTCCCACCTGCCCAATTAAACACACCCACGCACCCACACCCAGGCGGACTCAGCATTAACCTGTTCGTCATCACAGCTTAACAAGTGGATACAGATGATGGTGTTGGTCAATAGATTATCATAAATTACTTATCCGGATGACAAGTTTATGATGCGGGTGAGTGATGGATGAGAGACTTGTTCTAGGTGTTGTGGGTAGAGACCGGCTGACCTGTTCATATGTGGGTCTCAGGCCTAATACGGCTTAATCTATTCCTAGCCTAGCCTAACCCAACCTAGCCTAACCATATCTAACCGAACCTAACTGAACCCAACCTAGCCTAAACCAACCTAGCCTAAACCAACTTAACTAAACTTAATTGAACCTAACTCAAACCCAGACTAGCCTAACTGTATGTGGTGGGCGTGAATGCAGTAAGCGGAATGGGCGTGAATGTAGTGGAGAGGACGGACGTTAATGCAGTGACTGGGGGTGGGCGTGAGTGCAGTGGCTGGGCGTGAATGTAGTGGGTGTGGTGGAATGGGCGTGATGTGAAAGGCCACATGATAGCGTGGCCAGGCAGTCACTTGAACTGCTGGGTGCACACAAACTCACACACACGCACACAGCAACATACACTAACACAAAACACACACACACGCACACAGTAACATACACATACAGTAACACAAAACACACACACGCACACAGTAACATACAGTAACACAAAACACACACACGCACACAGTAACATACACATACAGTAACACAAAACACACACACGCACACAGTAACATACACATACAGGAACACAAAACACACACACGCACACAGTAACATACACATACAGGAACACACACACACACTAGACTGTCCTCAAGTAAGCCAACGTAACCTCCTAACATTCCCCCGTCGACACATGAAGCAAAAACTAATTACACTGGAGATCAAGACTCTGCCTAGACGTTTAGAGACTCGGGCCACACAACACTAAACAAAAACAGGTCCATTCATAGTGACTTCACTCTCACCCGTCCCAATAAACATGAGGGTGAACGGGTCTGTGTGTTTATACCACCGATGTTTATTTCGACGCGTGCAGCTGTGTATGCATGACCCCACCCACTGCATGACGGCGGCCACACAGCTTCCCTGATTCCCTCCCTCCCTCCACCTGTGCCAGCGCCAGCTTGTATGCTTCCCTAAAGGAGATCGCCTCTGCCACACTCGCCCAGGTCGCCCTCCCTTATTCCCTCCCCTTCAACAAACAAGGCCCCTTACCTTACCGTACCCACCAGCAGTAAAACGCCATTAAACACTATTCAAGATCCTGCGTTCATAACACACACTCCAACACTCACCCGGTACTCTCGTCCACTGTAAGTCTTGAAGAGTTCACAGCGACACCTCACCCGGGCCAGGGAATAGATTTTTCGTCTACCTAAAGCAGCCCAGCCAGTCCCCATGCCTCGCCTTCATTAAGTTCATGGAGGGGTTGCCATGTACGGGAGGCTGTGTCACTAACAACACTTTCTTAAGAAGTAGCATCGTTAACTTCACTCGCTGTATGTAGTCGATTAAATTAAATAAATATATAAACAAACGTTGGCCCACGGGGTAGGATCGTTCCCAGGGTCAACTCTGTTATCGCGGCGGATCTAACCTCACCAAAAGGCGAGTTTCACTACGACGCGCCGGGTTTAAGCTCACCAAGACAGCTTACGGTGGGTTTAAGCTCACCAAGACAGCTTACGGTGGGTTTAAGCTCACCTAGACAGTTTAGGACGGGTTTAAGCTCACCAATCATTACCTACATTTGACGTTAGTTATATATATCAATCCAATATTACCCTCACCAAACCTGGCCTACCTTAAGCTACACTGGGATTAACCTAACCATACATGTTCCAAGATTGGCTATGCATTAGTCCTAATCACAACCCGATTAGCCTACTTACGATATAGTCACTACTAATCTGACGCTTGCCGGCGTTTGTTGATATTGGATCTAGCCAGATAAAGACCCCAGTAAATATGTCTATAGAATTAGGCCTGGGTCGGTCGGTCGGTAGTTCAAGAATACTTCACTCTTCCCACCCCCTAAACAAGGTCACCAAGTCACGTCACGGTACTTACCTGAGGCAGCGCAGTGACAGAGCCGTCATAACGTGTCACGACTCTCTTGCCAGGACACGGGGAGACGGCTGGTGCCTAACTTGACCCGTGACCTCCACTCAGTGCCGTGGTGACCGCTCCTGCCGCCTCACTTGGCAATGACACTGATTCTATATGGCACGGCTTGAGCCACACACACACACCGACTGTATTATTACTGTTTGTTTACTAATTAACTGCAGTTATAATACACACACCTGTTAACACATTTTAACATTCTTTTCAATCACTCTCAGTATAAGAAACTGTATTTTATCACTTAATATTTTTCCATTATTATTAACACACGTTATAAGACATACAGTAGTACTTAAGTTACACTGGCAGCGTAATACAGTGTACTGATACACTTCCGGTGGTCAGTATTTAACACAGTTCCATCACTCACACTGCGGGAGATATCAACACGGGGTTTGTGATCAAGTTTATGAACGTCCAGTCATGGTTGGGAGGGGAGACGAGGTGCCCAACACACCCAACCTCTGAGCCTGCCACTGACACACTGGGCATCTAACCCACACTATCAGCTGGGCGCCGAGAGAGCCACCCACCCACCCAACAGTCGCCAGTTACTCATTAATCTATCATATTTCCCACAATTACTATAAACGACTGATGGCTCTTACCTCCACCTGACAACTTCTACAGGTAAATACAAGACACAGGTACAGAAGATACTGCTCTACATAAAGTAATCTTCGGGAAAACAGGAGGAAAAAATAGTGAAATGAGTCACCGGCCAGCATACTCCATGATGTAATGGAAGACACACGCGGTCAGTTTCTGATTTCAAATGTCAAACGATGGTGAAGACCCTCCGAACGATCGTTTCGCGTGCCGATAACGACCACACGCTAATTACTCAGAGGCAACTAAACAACGGGGGCGTAATTTATTGTATGTAAGAACTGAAAATGATCATGTTAAAAATACAATAATAATAATAATAAAAATAATAATAATAAACAATAATAATAATAGAATCTACGGTGGACTAAACTTACACCTGGGGTAAAAGCGAGGACTGGAAGCGGCGTACCCTAGCTAAATAATAAACGTTGACCCAGATAATCCTCTCTACCACCTGCCGATCACCATCCCACCCCACCTCACCCCGCCCCGCCCCACCCCGTGTTGCCTTACCTCAATTACCCCATCCCCTACTCTTTCCTACCCCCTTTCAACCCCTACTCACTTCTACCCACCTCCCCCCTTGCACCACCCACCATACCTTACCTCCACCTAACCCCCTTTCACCACCCCCTCCCCGCCCCTGGACACTTACTCACTCGATCGTCTTCATATCGCATAGTATTACTCCTCCCACCTGCAACCTCCCTGTCAGCAATGCACCTTTACCATATACTGAGCCCCTTCTACACCTCCCTCCCCCTCTCTTCATCACACCTCCTTCCCCCCCTCCACCTCTCTTCCTTCTCTCCAATACAGCAAGCCACCACCCCCTCTCCCCCCATCGTCAAACACCTCCCTCCCTCCTCCTTCCTTCCTTCCCTTACACCTGTCATCCACGTTCCTCTCTCCACCACAATCACCCACCTCACCTCCCTCCCCACCACAATAAACCATTCCTCTCCTCTCTACAATCACCTCACCTCCCCTCTCCCCACCACAATAAACCATTCCCTCTCCTCTCTACAGTCAACCACTATACCACCTTAAACAACTCATTCACCACCACCTCTAGTTTACCCCTCCCTCTCCCCCTCCTCCAGCCCATAACTTTCAAGTAGCCCTAAATCCCTTCCTCTTCCCCTTTCCACCTCTTCATATCCTTTACTAAGCCACTAACACCCTTTAACCTCCACAGAGCCACTAACCTCCCTTAATTAACTCTTATTGAGCCACTAACATCCCTTTAGCAACCCCTTAATGAGGATTAACCCCATATTGAGACACTAACACCCTTAACCCCTTACATACAAACACCCCTTTAAATAGACAACACCCCTTAAGAACCACGAACACCTTCCCCTTAACCCCATACCCCCTTACAAAGCAATAACATCCCTTATCCCTACTACCCACAATCACCAACCAGCATGGGTAGAGAGAGGGGGGGGGATAAAGCCTTGATAACAATAGGTCTTTGTAGGCGAAGAAAGCTAATTCCTCCTAACCTTTTTTTTACCATTTTATCCAATTTTTTCTGTCTCCAACCTTTTTCTCTTCACTTTTTGCCTGTCTATTTCCACATTATTTCTGTCTACTAGTTTCTACATTATTACCTGTTTTATTAATGTCTTACCTGTCCCTATTTTATTATTTTTATTTTATTTTCACTTTATTTCATTCCATATTTATTTTTTTCTGTCTCCTTTGTTCACTCTTATCTGTTAATTCTCTTTTTATTATTTTCAATCTGTCTCTACGTTATTCTGTTTTCTTTAGCTAGACCTTTACCTGTTTTTACATTATTTAATTTCATTTATTTTTTTACCTGTTAATTACCTTAATCAATATTTTACCTGTACATTATCATGTCTCTATTAGTTATTCCTACCTTTATCGATTTATCTAAACCCTTCATTCCTTCAGTTAACTTCCACCTCCGCCTCACTTCCCTCCTTCTCTCCTTCATCCACCTTCCTCCTTCTCCTTCATCACACCTTCCTCCTTCTCTCCTTCACCACACCTTCCTCCTTCTCTCCCTTCATCACACCTTCCTCCTTCTCTCCCTTCATCACACCTTCCTCCTTCTCTCCCTTCATCACCTTCCTCCTTCCTTCCTTCACCACACCTTCCTCCTTCTCTCCTCCACCTCACTTCTTTTCTCCATTATAGTAAAGCGCAACTTTCCTTCACCAGTCAACCACTTTAATCCCTCCACCAGTCAACCACACCCTCCTACCCTCCACCAAAGTCAACCCCCTTCCATCCACCATAGCCAACCACCTCCTCCCTCCACCATAATCAACCACCTCCTCCCTCCACCATAATCAACCACCTCCTCCCTCCACCATAATCAACCACGTCATTATCGAACTTTCTAAAATTATTATCCAACCTTTATCAATTATCTCTAAACCTTCTTTTCTCTTGTTATTTCTCAAAGATGTTATAGAAGAGAGAGTTAACCAACACCTGCCTCACCTCATGACCCGGGACAGACAGGTACAGTACAGGTAAGATTCACGTGGTCAAGCTCCTACCTGACTTCCAGGTTAATTGGCTTGTTCACAGTTATTAGCTGTAGGTAAAATGGGGCTCATATTATTTATAGGTCCCCTAATAGTCCTTCTCTTAATAGGGCACAGTCCAATTGGTCCCAGTCTATTAAATCTCAGTTCCAATGGTCCCAATCCTACTATCCCATTCCTACTAGTACTCATTCCTATTAGACCCCAGTCCCAAGACCCCAGTGCTATTAGACCCCCCACTAAAGACCAGGAACCCCCTTACGACTGAATCTCATTAGCATCGAAGCCTCTATATATATCTCGTCACCTACAATTACCTTCACCCACCGACATACAATTACTTACACGCGATTACACTAAGCTTGTATAATTATTTACTCGCGTATTATAACCCCCATCCGTATAATTACCTACAACACGCCCTATAATCACCTCCACGAGATCTGCTTCCTGTCTGGCTCCTGTTACCTGTGTTACGGATTGATCTGGGCTGTGTAAATAATGGTGGTGTGTTTGTTAGTGAGTCAACAACAACATCAACAATAATAGGGTTGAAAAATAATCAATAAAATCTAAGAAGGAATAAACAGAAATGAAGAAAAATTATCATAAAATATACAGATTTCTATATACAATTTAGAATACAAATTTATGGGGTAAATATAAAAATAAATAAAACTCAAGTAACACTGAATAAATTGAAATAAATAGATAAAATAGGTAGTTAGAAATATTATGGATAAAGAGGAGAAGATAACGAAAACGATAACAGGAACAGTGCAGAAGATTGTGGGATTATTCACCACTACTATCACCATAACCACCACAACCATCAATAACAATACCACTACCAGCATCACCAGTACCTCATTGCATTATAACTACCACCTTTATACCATCCACCAACACCATCAATATTACCAACACCATTACTAACACCCATCACCCCTACCACTACCAAGTTCCACCACAGTCAATATCATCCAGCCATCACTTCCACTACTACAATCTCACCACACCACACCACACCATGCACTACACCACACTATACGTTACCACACTCACCACACACCACACACTACCACAGTTCAATAAGCACACCACAATACACCAACACTGGGGTGACAAAAGGGTGATATCACTACTAGTCACTGGTCGTCCGTCGCTGTTTACTCAACCCACCCCGGGGAGCCGCGCGACACACACCTCTCAAACCTGTCGTGTCGTGTCGTGTCGGATCATATTCTTTATGCCTGTGGATAAACTTACCCCAGCCTTTTCGAGAATATTAACTGTGTTTTACATCTATACATCGTGGAGTTTCGTCGTTATACATCGCGTTGTGTTGTGTCGCAAGTTTTCATGTTCGTGCCATAAATCAGTGGCAGTACTGAGGAAAGCGGGCGAACGTTGGTCTGGCGTATCTTCGGTAAGCCTGTCACTGAGAGGGAAGGGGTAGGAGGGAGGAGGAAGGAAGAAGAGCCCCAGGAGGTAATGACACACTGTGCTAAGGTTGGTTGTTTTAAGGTAGATCGGTGTGTAAACCTCCGCCTGGCCACCATCATCTCGCCACCATCACCATCGGCACCATCCTCCTCCTTATCATTCATCATCATCATCATCATCATCATCATCATCATCATTTATCATCACCACCACGATCATCTTCCTCTAATCATCACTAGCACCATCATCCTCATCATCCACCACTACCATCGTCATTAGCACCATCCTCCTCCTCCTCACCATCATCATCATCATCTGGATGCACTATCTCGTGACGTCAATGACCGTTCTGGGAATCAGCGCGTCATCTAGATGTGGCCAGACCTTCCCCATTTAACTCAGGCGTCACTCAAGGGCCAGACAGGTCCCTGCGAGGCCGCGTCACTCAGGCCAAACTGGTCCACTGTGAGGGCCCAGCGTCCTCAGGAACCAAACGGATCCACTGAAGACCTGGCGTCCTCTAGGTTAAACTAAAACGTCCATTTTCATCCAGCCATCCAATTAAACCTCCCACACGTCACTCAGCACCCAGGAAGAGTGTCAACGTTCAGCTGCAGTGAACATGGCATGTCAATTCCTTACTTTACAACCGACATACTTTTTGTCATGGTGTCACTTTGCAATTCAAGATGATCGTCCATTCGTCACTTTGCAACACACATATATTTGTTCATGCACTGCATAATACCCAGGTGTGTCAATGCATCATGTTGCAATTCAAGATGATCATCCATTCGTCATGCAACACACATATTTGTTCATGCGCTATAATACCCAGAGTGTGTCAATGCATCATGTTGCAATTCAAGATGATCATCCATTCTCACTTTGCTTACACATATTTGTTCATGCGCTATAATACCCAGGGTGTGTCAATGCATCATGTTGCAATTCAAGATGATCATCCATTCGTCACTTGCAACACACATATTTGTTCATGCACGCTATAATACCCAGAGTGTGTCAATGCATCATGTTGCAATTCAAGATGATGGTCCATTCGTCACTATGCAACGCAGAGGTCGTGTATTCTTCATGACTCCGCCACCTACTCCACCTCTCCCTTGAGTCGATCGCTACTCACTCCTGGACTCCGGCCACGAAACCAAAACAGTCAACATTTTCTTCACTCCCTTTACAGCATCTCGTTTTTCTTCCTCCATAACGAAAGTACGTCTCATGTGTACTCTCTGCCCCCCCCCCCCCCTGTACTACCCATGTATTCCCCAAGGACAGTGAGGAGGCGACAAGTGGTTTATGGTGTGGGTGTGAACTGATGGATGGTGTATTGGTGAGTCAGAATATTGTCCCTCCATCAACCCGACCCAGTACGTGTTGAGAGAGAGAGAGAGAGAGAGGGGGGGGGGGGGAGAGAGAGAGAGAGAGAGAGAGAGAGAGAGAGAGAGAGCTACTTCACCAGTTCCTGTACAAGACTCAGATTCTATAGGAACTCTTAAGTAAATTATTTCCTCGTAACAAGTGACGTGTGAACACCTCTTAAGTGAACTCCTTCCACAGCCATGAATGTTGTTGTGTAAGTGGCGTCCAAAATACACTCACCCATTTGTTTTGTCTTTGGTTAGTATAAAAATATACATTAAAAATTTGGAGTTTAAATTTGAATATTAAAGATAATTTAATTTTCTTTAATTTTATAATGTTAATATTTGTTTCTGATTTGAATACTTAATATTTTAAAATAATTAAATATTAATAATGTATATGTTTCCATTTTAGGATTTCTTTAAGTTTGATGGAAGTTATGACGAGACACTAAATTTTTTAACAGCAGACAGACAGACAGACAGACAGGGGCAGACAGACAGACAGGGGCAGACAGACAGACCGGGCAGACAGACAGACAGGGGCAGACAGATAGAAACCAATAACGCTCTACAAAAATAGGACTATAAAACAATAATAAAAACCAGTAGAATATTATAAATGCCATTAACATCTTTGGAAGGAGAAGAACTTGACTGAAGGCCGTGAGGTGTTGTCGGCGGCGAGGGTGTTGTCAGAGGTGAGTAAGCAGTAGAGGCCAACACTGTGTTTATTGACATTATCTAGACATTCTTTATACTAATGCAGGGATATAAATAGACACCAGGAGAACGACCCCTCAGTGCTGGTACACGTCAGGGGTGGTTCACATGATGCTTACACGTTAAGAGGTTAGGTTGGGTTAGGTTTGGTTAGGTTAGGTTGGTTAGGTTTGATTTGGTTTGGTTAGGTTATATGTAAGGATAATAAATACTGTGTGGCTTCATTCTTAATGTGTACAGGATGATGGTGGGTGTGTGTTGTGTGTGTGTGTGTGTGTGTGTGTGTGTGTGTGTGTGTGTGTGTGTGTGTGTGTACCTGTCTGTGCGTATGCATAGCTATTCAGTATCAGTGAAATTAAAAACATCAAAGCAAAACGAAACATTGACTGTTAAGAGAAAGAACACCCTAAAAAAAGGGTCCTTCACTCTTGGTATAACAGCCGGACGCGCGCTAGTGTACCTGTAAGGCTCGACATAATTAGGTTGTTTACCTGTATGAAACCTAAGACTTTTTTCTGGTGGCCGCGGGTCTGCACTAGTGTCTCTTCCCATCAACTCCCAAGTTTCTTCAAGTTTTCAGCAAAGGAGAGGGAGAGGGAGGGGGTGAGGGGAAGGGTGAGGGAGGGAGGGAAGGGATGAGGGAGAGGGTAGGGAGGAGGGTAATAATAGAGGAACAACGAGGAAGGAGGTGGATACGAGCGAAGTAAGAAGCGGAAGAACAGAGAATTATGGAGAGATTGATAAAAACACACACACGCAAAAACAAGAACAGGTGTAGAGAGTCATGAAACAGGTGTATAGGAGACACCTCGAGAAGACACAGGAGATAAAAGATAAGTGACAAAAGACGGATGTTGATGACTAAAAGTACATACACAAAAAAGGGGAGGGTGGAAGGGAAACAACGACTGTGGAAAAAGGGAGGAGAGGAGAAAAAAGGGAGAAGAGAGAGAGAGGAAGGGGGCGGAGGGGGTGGATGCAGCTGTCTCTATTCCTCAAACTGGCTGGACCTTGACACCTCATTCTCCCCCCTTCCTCCCTCCTCCTCTCTTCCTTCCCCACCCCCTTTTTCTCCATCTCTCCTTTGTCGACTAATGCTTTCATTTGACCCGCTTTCCTCTTTACCAGCCTCCTCTTGCGCCTTTAGCAACCTCCTCCTATTTCTTTACCCAGCCTCCTACTCTTACCCAGCCTCCTGCCCCTCTCCTTACTCAGCCCCTCCTCTTCCTCTCTTTACAGCCTCCTCCTCCTCCCCTCTTTTCCCGTTACTTCTTTTAATTCCCATCCTTTTTTACTTCCCAGCTTATTTCAGATTTCCCCATTTTCTTTCATATTTTCTCAATTTCCTTTATTAACCAGTGCCTCTCCCCTTTTCCTCCATTTCTCTCATCCTCTACACTATATCTCCTCCTCCTCCTCCACATTATCTCTCCTCCTCCACTATATCTCCTCACATCAAAGGAACCCCTGAGCTAAATTCCCTGAAATTCTTGCCTGTTTCTTCCAGATGCATGATTCTCTCCTGTGTAATTGAGGATAGTTCGTCTCCCGCCACCAGAGGGAGACACTCGTGCTACTGCTGCTGTTGTTGTTGTTGATGGTGTTTCACTGTCTGGTTCACTACATTACGATAGACTACGTGTGTTATGGTTTAGTTTCTGATTCTAGAGTTGGGTTAGGTTAGATTAGGTTGAGTTAGGTCAGGTTGAATTGAGTTAAGTTAGCTTGGATTAGGTTAGGCTGAGTTTCGATGAAGTCAAATTTTAGTACACATTTGTCATCAATTACGTCAGAGTTAATACCTATTACATTTAAGGGTAGAACAAGTGTCAATCACCACAAACACCCTACCCTCTCCTACGGTCAACTAAACAAATAGTCTATTAGGCCAGGCAGGAGACACGGGTACCTAACACAAGACTCCCTACACAGCCAACACGAATTTACCTAACACAAGACTCCTACACAGCCAACACGGGTACCTAACAAAGACTCCCCTACACAGCCAACACGGGGTACCTAACACAAGACTCCCTACACAGCCAACACGGAGTACCTAACACAAGACTCCTACACAGCCAACACGGAGTACCTAACACAAGACTCCTACACAGCCAACACGGTGTACCTAACACAAGACTCCCTACACAGCCAACACGGTACCTAACACAAGACTCCTACACAGCCAACACGGGTACCTAACACAAGACTCCTACACAGCCAACACGGGTACCTAACACAAGACCTACACAGCCAACACGGGTACCTAACACAAGACTCCCTACACAGCCAACACGGAGTACCTAACACAAGACTCCCTACAGCCAACACGGGTACCTAACACAGATTGGGCGGACTTCCCTACACAGCCAACGGGTACCTAACACAAGACTCCCTACACAGCCAACACGGAGTACCTAACACAAGACTCCTACACAGCCAACACGGAGTACCTAACACAAGACTCCCTACAGCCAACACAGGTACCTAACACAAGACTCCCTACACAGCCAACACGGAGTACTGAACAAGACTCCCTACACAGCCAACACGAATTACCTAACACAAGACTCCTACACAGCCAACACGGTACCTAACACAAGACTCCTACAGCCAACACGGGTACTAACACAAGACTCCCTACACAGCCAACAGGAGGTACCTAACACAAGACTCCCTACATACAGGTACCTAACACAAGACTCCCTACACAGCCAACACAGTGCCTAACACAAGACTCCTACACAGCCAACACGGAGTACCTAACACAAGACTCCCTACACAGCCAACACAGATTACCTAACACAAGACTCCTCACAGCCAACACGGAGTACCTGCTAACACAGGACTCCCTACACAGCCAACACGGAGTACCTAACACAAGACTCCCTACGCCAACACAGTACCTAACACAAGACTCCCTACACAGCAGCCAACACGGAGTACTACCAAGCTCCCCTACACAGCCAACACGGAGTACCTGACACAAGACTCCTACACAGCGCAACACAGTACCTAACACAAGACTCCTACACAGCCAACGGGTACCTAACACAAGACTCCTACACAGCCAACACAGGTACCTAACACAAGACTCCTACACAGCCAACCCACAGGAGTACCTAACACAAGACTCCCTACACAGCCAACACGGGTACTAACACAAGACTCCCTACATTAGCACGGGTACCTAACACAAGACTCCTACACAGCCAACCTGGGTACCTAACACAAGACTCCCTACACAGCCAACACGGAGTACCTAACACAAGACTCCTACACAGCCAAACGAGATTGCATAACACAAGACTCCTCTGCAACACAGGTACCTAACACAAGACTCCTACACAGCCAACACAGAAGTACCTAACACAAGACTCCTACACAGCCAACACGGAGTACCTAACACAAGACTCCCTACACAGCCAACACGGAGTACCTAACACAAGACTCCTACACAGCCAACACGGAGTACCTAACACAAGACTCTCCTACACAGCCAACACAAGTACCTAACAAGACTCCTACACAGCACGGAGTACCTAACAGACTCCTCAGCACTACTACAAGACTCCCTACACACACAAGCCGAGTACCTACAAGACTCCTACAGCCAACACGGAGTACCTAACACAAGACTCCCTACACAGCCAACACGGAGTACCTAACACAAGACTCCTACACAGCCAACACGGAGTACCTAACACAAGACTCCCTACAACCAACACATAACACTCAATCAGAAGGTCTCAATCAACAGGAAACACGGATATACAAACCAGACAGAGAAACTTACACAAAGATCTATCACGAGTCCTCAGGCCAACAGGATACTCGGGAAGACAAGGAGTCGTTAATCCATACGTCCGACAATTACGCGCTGCTCCTACAAGGCGTTAATAGAGTCCTGGGTGTTTGTGATTACAGAGTCCTTGGTGGGAGATATACACGGGGAATGTCGGTGTGTATTTCATTATTATCTATGTATTATTGTATTTTTACGGTAATTTTCATACACGTGTAGGTGGAAGCGTAAACAATGCCTTACTGTTGTCTTGGTGTGTGTGTGTGTGTGTGTGTGTGTGTGATTTTACTATTAAGTCTAAGTCACATTACGGAACACAACTCCTGAGCTATTATTAAGGTCAAAAGGTCAAGGATTTACAAATGGAATCAGTATCAGGTGTGGGTTGGCGTCTTCCTCAAGTGCAGTTTGATTTAAGTTGGCTGTAGGGTGGCACTGAAATCTAGCCCATACTATGCCTCAACCTAACCTAACCACGATGACTGGGACACAGGATACTTTAAGAACTCAAGTCCCGGTCGTAATGGTTGGGTTAAAATAGATTACGGTTAAGATTTAGAGTACGGTTATGTTGTTAGGTTAGACTAGGGTTGGGTTATGTTATGTTAGGTTAGGTTGTATAGAATTAGGTTTTATTAGCTTAGGGTAGGTTAGGTAGGGTAAGGTTAGGTTAGGTTAGGTTAGGTTAGGTTAGGTTAGGTTAAGGTTAGGTTAGGGTTAAGTCCCATGTAACCAGTCACTGTTATATATGTGGCTCTTTATACCCATCAGCGCAGTAAACTCTCACTAAACCAAGACTCACACGTCCCATCTCAGCTTATAAAGGAAGCCAGAATTTTTCGTCGATGGGGGATACTTCTTAGGCCTAACGTCACAGTCCTCACCAGCTGGGTACTAATGTAACAAACCGACCCTCCCCCTATCAACCCCTCCTTCCCGACCCCACCCGTCCCACCCTACCCGCCTATCCCCACATCTCCAGCCAGAAAACTCCTTCATAAACCCTCAAGGAAAACCTGCCATTTGTTTCAGCCACGGAAGACAAATTAAGCATTGTGGAATATTTCATCCCGGGGAAGAATGATGGCCGCGTGTATGCTAATGATCCAATTATGGTGAAGAGGAAAATATCACTTTGTTCATTGTTTTTTGTTGTTTCTGTCTCTCAGAAGTAGAACGAGACCAACATAATGATGCTCAGTGAGAGATGGTGTGCTGAGCCGTAGGGAAAGGGGGTGGGGGGTGGTGAGAGAGGAGGAGGGTGTGGTCAGACGTTAGGCCGCCAGGAAAAAACGTTTCGGCGGTGAACGTTTAGACTTGAAACGTTTGTAAAGGAACCAAAGACGTTGTTTCGACTTTGGAGAAAAGGTTGTACTGTAAATACATAAGGAAGAGTTTAGTGATGACAGACGTTATAGGGCGTGGAAGAAGCTCGGAGGTGCTGAACAAAATATAATAAATTAAAAATTCTCCACAGTATAACAAACCTCTGCACAATAACCACATCTTAAACCTTCACAACAAATAAAGAGACGGAACTACAATAAGTGCAACAAAACAAAACAAAAGATGTAATGAACCTAACCTAACCTAACCACAACTCGCTGCCTCTAAGTTCTAAAAGAAGTGATAATAACTCTTAAGATATGTGTTATACGGCACAAACAACCGTTCAAACGCTATTCTAATGTATTTGTATATAAATGCAAAATTATTATCTACTCTGCATTTGTATGTCCACTTGCATTATATTATACAATATTTACATTTGATTTCAAACAGCTTCTACTATTAACACCAGTAACACCGGACAGCTGACCTTGACCTGGGTCACCTCACCCAGAGGAAGGAACACTTGGCTGTATTTGGTGGCATTTGAAGTGCATCCAATAAATTAAAATATTTGCGTTTGTATTTAAATGCACAAGCTGGTGTAAGCCTCCCCAATTACACCTATCCATCTATCCCTCTACCAAATCAACTGGTTACGTTCCCCACCCGTCTATCCTCTATCCTCACCCCAAATTCATAACTACGCTGGTCCTCCACTGACCATCCTCATCCCTCCCCTCTCCCTGGATTAAGCAGGAAAAATCCTCACCCAGACATTCCCACTATCCCTACCCTCCTGTGGGTCAGCTGGCCTGGATCCTAACCAACACTCTCCCTCCTATCTAACCCACACACACTCATACACCCCCATTCTCTTCTATTCGGCCCATACTCTCCATCCATCCCTCCTATCCGACCCTATCTGCACCTCCCCTCTATCCCCTCCTAACCTCCACTACCCACCCAGGGCACAGATAAGACCTCCCTGGCAGGCAGTCGTGTAGCCAGCCAGACTTGGCCTCACTCGAGACCATAAAGTCACCGAACTCTTGGACTTTATCTCGTCTCTGGTCTCTTCATTCCAAGATTCCAACATTCCGCGATTCCCAGATTCCAAGATTTCAGAAGCCCAAGATTCCAATATTTTTGTTAAGATACCATGAATCTAACGTACCAGGATTCCAACTTTTCAATATTCCTGAATTCCAGAACAACAACATTCCTGGATTCTAAAATTTCAGGTTCCAGCTATCAATTCCTTGTTGCACTGGACAAGATAGACTTTCCGCTGGCGTAAGGCTGGAATGGGAATAGATGGGACAGGAATAGGGGTGAGAGGGAGGTCAATGGGACAGTAACAAGATGAAAGGAGAGTCAAAGAAAATAAAGAAAAGGTAAACAGTAGAGGAGGAATGGAAAAAAGGCAATAAGGAGCAGATTTAATTCAGTCAGTCAATCAATAGTGACGACTGGTTGGATATCAGTCAGGTGAGGCTGGTTGGTCAGTCAGTCAGTGGTGAGGGCTGGTTGGGTGCAGTCAGTCAGTCAGTGGTGAGGGCTGGTTGGTACAGTCAGTCAGTCAGTGGTGAGGGCTGGTTGGGTACAGTCAGTCAGTCAGTGGTGAGGGCTGGTTGGGTACAGTCAGTCAGTCAGTGGTGAGGGCTGGTTGGGTACAGTCAGTCAGTCAGTGGTGAGGGCTGGTTGGGTGCAGTCAGTCAGTCAGTTAGTGGGGTCGCCAGTAGATGGCATCACAGGATCCACATTTGGGACACTCCAGTCTTAAAGGAGGTCGAGCCACCTCTAACAACTTGGAATCATTATCAACTCTTCCACCCAAACAGAGACGGTACTCTCTCTCTCTCTCTCTCTCTCTCTCTCTTCTCTTCTTTCTCTCTTCTCTCTCTCTCAAGGAATAGTATTTGATGTGATATATTTTTTTTAGATTATGATCACCTGAAGATAATCTGCTTATTTCACGAGGATTAAACATCGTAAAGCTACCTGGGGTTAGGTTAGGTGGTTAATCCTCTCAGCTGAACTAAGCTGGGGTCTAATCTTTCAGGGATTGTAAATAAATGAAAAAATACACAAAAGAAATGAACAATATTATTTTTTTATGGGAAGAAAGGAAGGAATGAGAGAGAGAGAGAGAGAGAGAGAGAGAGAAGAGAGAGCGGACGGTGGTGTTACGAGTTCATTATGGTCGGACAGACAGACAGACACACAGACACACACACACGTACACAGCCGCGGACGGACACTAACACAGACAGATAGCTGTGTAAAGCATCACTTGCCCGGCTATTTATGGTAGTGACCCATCATCTGCCCACCTCACCTTCCTCTTACTGTGTCCGGCAATATATCACGTCTTGTAAATATGTTCACACACACACACACACACACACCAGGGCTGTGGAGGTGGAGTCAGGTAGGTCGGAGTCGAGGAGTCGGAGGAAATCCTACACCACACTAGGTCCTTTCCTCACTCCTATTCACTGCAAGTCCTTCCCTCACTCCTACACAATACTAGAAGTCCTTCCCTCACTCTACACCACGCATGTCCTTCCCTCACTCCACACAACATACCAAGTTCCTTCCCTCACTCCTACATCTACAAGCCCTTTCCCAACTCCTACACAATACTCCAGTCCTTCCTTCACTCCTACAATACCAGAAGTCCTTCCTCATTTCTACACACAACTGCTAGTCCTTCCCTCATTTCACACAACACTGCTAGTCCTTCCTTCCTCCTACACAATACTACAAGTCCTTCCTTCACTCCTACACAATACTAGAAGTCCTTCCTTCCTCCCTACACAATACTAGAAGTCCTTCCCTCACTCCTACACACAGTCCTTGTTTTGTGTTTCATTACAAGTCCTTCCTTCCTCTACTAAGTCTTCTTTTACTTCTTACATACAGAAGTCCTTCCTTCACTCCTACACAACACCGCATGTCCTTCCCTCACTCCCACACAACATACCAAGTTCCTTCCCCTCCCTCCACACAATACTACAATCCTTCCTCCTACAATACTAAAGTCCTTCCTCACTCCACAATACTACAAGCCTTTCCCACTCCTACACAATATAAAGTCCTTCCTCACTCATACACAATACTAGAATCCTTCCTTCACTCTACACAATACTAAAGTCCTTCCTTCCTCCTACAAAGTTCTTTAACAATACTGCAAGTCTTTCCCTACTCCTACACAATACTGCAATTCCTTCCCTCACTCCCACACAACATACCAAGTTCCTTCCCTCACTCCTACACAATACTGCAAGTCCTTCCCTCATTTATAAACAACATACCAAGTCCTTCCCTCACTCCTACACAATACTGCAAGTCCTTCCCTCACTCCCACACAACATACCAAGTCCATCTCTCACTGCTACACAACATCCCAAGTCCTCCCTCGTCTACACAACCCTGCACGTCCTTCCCTCACTCCTACACAACCCTGCACGTCCTTCCCTCACTCCTACACAACACTTCATGTCCTTCCCTCACTCCTACACAACACTTCATAACCAGGGCTGTGGAGTCGGAGTCGGAGTCGAGGAGTCGGAGGAAATTTCGGCTTGTGGAGTCGGAGTCGGAGTCTGTAAAATTGTCCAGACTCCGACTCCGACTCAAGCTATTCTGTTCCTAAGAACAAATATATGAACTCAGACATATTCATTGCAGTGATTCCACTGATCCCACTAATTTTCTTAAATTATTAAAAGAATTTATTTCCATTTTATAAGCATTATTATGAATTTATTGTAACAGGCACAGTATAGCACTATAATTTTGGACGATAGTCTTTTCTTTACCATTTGAAATTTTGAATTATATCAAATTTTGTTTCGTTGAAAACTGCACAGAGGCTCTCAGCTACACAACAATTAGCTACAACCTGTTTTTGGTGAGATTAAGGCAAATTTAATTTAATAACTTAATCATGTAAGGTTTATCCATTTTCCTTAATAAGGTATTCATTTCTTTAATGTACATAAATATATAACTTTACTTTAAAAGGAATTGTAGGATCATCATTTAGATCCACATCAGATTATGAGCTTAAACAAAATTCATATGCTGAGATCGAACTTTTAGATATACATGTAAATGGTGTTTTCTAGTTAATATCTTGAATTCTTAATAAATTTATTTTTCTTTTGATTGAAACTTTGAAAGTCAAGCCTATCATCTTTTTGTAGTTCTTAAATATCGTCCAGATCATTAATAAAGCTGTAGCAGTATAGCCACGGTGTTTTACTTTTTACCTATGCAGGTTACAACATACAAATTACAATTAGGATGGTAGAAATAGTTGTTACAAATAGGCCAAGGAGTCGGAGTCGGAAGCATAAAAATTTAAGGAGTCGGAGTCGAAGGTTTTGTCTTCGACTCCACAGCCCTGTTCATAACCTTTCCTCACTCCTCCACATCACCGCATGTCCTTCCCTCACTCTTACATAATATTGCTTGTTCTTTCCTCACTCCTACAGTGCTATAGTATCTCTACAGTAGTCAGTAGATAAGATTTCAACACACTGTTATAATCTGTTTTAGTATTTATGTGGACGTATTTAACCAACACTTACATATATACAATACAACTTTCTGTCATGTTTGGTATACTGAGTTGTTTTGAGAATGTTCATCCTTTACTGTACTCTTGATCGTTTCTCTTGTCCATCTTGATGTTGCCTCGTCATCTGTGCACCAAGTTATGGTCCTCATCCTCCCTGCAGTAGTATTTTCTGTCAATACCTGTGAAATTAAAATTTTATTAAACAAAAATAGTTTTTTTTTGTATATAGTGCAGGGCGACAAGAGTTAAAATCACTCTTTCTTCATACTGTTATGCCAGCACTCCTCTTTATCAAGAATTTACCACTAGTCAAGTCACAAGTCACAAGAGTGGTCACAACAACAAGCAGGGTAAACACTATAATGACTCTTATATTATCTCCACCAGGTTCTCAATAATAACCCTCAGATTAACTCAAAATATAGGTATCATGTTGAAGATGAATCATGAAATGCATAACTTAGCATTATAAAGTTAAGAGACCACAAACAAAGGTCAAGTAAAGGAACAATTTAAGTACAGTACAGATGACCACAGCCTAAATTAACCCAAACCCGAACTAAAAAAGTACAAAAGTATACACCACTTATCTCCCTATAAATATATCCTGAGTCCAGACCAATTGTACCACACTTGCACCACACACTATCACCAGCCAGGCTCGTCTACCTCCCTGCACTTGCCGTGACCCACACAATGTGGATACCATGCCGCCAATTACCATACTATTTTACCTAACAAATGCACAACGTTAAGCTGATTTACTTATTACATACTATATATATATATATATATATATATATATATATATATATATATATATATAACATATTAGACAATGTTTACATACAGGAACATATATAAAATATAGTCCTACCTACTGAAGAAGCAGTGTAATTACCTCTCAATCAAATACATTCAGTGCCTTATAAAACTCCCTCCCCAAAGATAAAACACTTGTGTTTTATTTTCAGTTTGGTGAATGAGATAGAGCATTTGCTACGAAATTCTCTCATTCCCACACAACATACCAAGTCCTTCTCTCATTCCTACACAACATATCAAGTTCATCCCTCATTCCTACACAACATATCAAGTTCATCCCTCATTCCTACACAACATACCAAGTCCATAACTCACTCCTACACAATACTACAAGTCCTTCCCTCACTCCTACACAATACTACAAGTCCTTTCCTCACTCCTCCACAAAACTACAAGTTCTTCCCTCACTCCTACACAAAACTACAAGTTCTTCCCTCACTCCTACACAATACTACAAGTCCATCCCTCACTCCTACACAATACTACAAGTCCTTCACTTCTACACAACATACCAAGTCCATCTCTCACTCCTACACAATACTACAAGTCCATCCCTCACTCCTGCACAACATACCAAGTCCTTCCCTCACTCCTACACAACATACCAAGTCCTTCCCTCACTCCTACACAACATACCAAGTCCATCCCTCACTCCTACACAACATACCAAGTCCTTCCCTGCAGAGTTAATCACCATCTATTAAGTCTCTGATTCTTGTTTTTCATTCGACTTCTGAACTGTAATAAATTATGGTCACTGTAAACTAATATTCTCTGGTAGGTATTGCCAAGATATATGTTAAACTTTTCCAGTGCCATAAGCAGAGCCACAGCTTCTTTCTCTATTGTAGAGTAATTCCATTGCTCCAGCCCCAACATCACTGGTAAAATATAAATTTTACTTACGACCCATTCAAAATCCTGTCTCTGCCTCGTCCAGTTCAACACGACTTCAGTCCATCTGGCAGTCGAACCCGAGGCCTCCATCATCCACAACAGGTACCTTGCCAGTGAGCCACCATACTGTGTTGAATAGTATATACACCAGTGTCAACATTAGGTCGGGTCTAAAAGGGCATACATATTTTAAATTGCAATTTAGAATTTGTAACAGTCTAGAAAAGTTGCTCCTATATAAAGTTTATCAAACTCCAACATTTGGTATTAGTCTTGTATTATTACAGTAAAAGATGGCACCAATTTGCGGCCCTTAACTAATACTACGTAGATCTATCCACACTATTAATACTGAAATGTGCTCCTTAATTTGGGTTACTTGATCAACAAACACCTTTCCCTCAATACCTATATTTTGTTCTTTTTCCATCAGTATATAATATAGTTATCTCTTATTTTTCCTCTTCAGTGTACAACAGTTTACATTACCCATCATCATCTCTGACGTTTGCCTCCAGCTGCTGGAGACTGCCCACCATCCGTGCCTCCACACTCGCCTATTTTATTTTTCTAAGTCGCGCATTTTCACCTATATGAAGGCGCCAATTCATGATATAAGTGTTAACAAATTATGTTTGATTAATATTGTTCACTTCTTTGATAACTGCCCTGTTCACACGGCACGAGAGATGAAGCGCTGGTCAGAGGAAAGGTCGAATGAAATTGACCTATTGGACTGGCCATCTAAATCTCCTGGTCCATATTCAATAAGTTTCTTTCAGTTAAACAATACAACTTTTCCTTTACCCAATAGAATAATAATGTTGTATTTTTATTGAAACATTTAACATCACAAATATAATATTGTATAAGGCCATTGCTTGTGTTAAGAGATTACTATGACTGTTTGTGAGTGCTACCCAGACCTCAACCCTATAGAGACCATTTGGACCCAGATAGTGAACGCGTGGGAACCTGAAGACAAGCTAAACACTGGTCCCGACTCCTCCTACACACCCAGGACGAGTGTGAGCAGCTTGTGAGGAACCAACCACCTATATAACCTTGTGTCTCAGTCCCAAGAAGGGTCCAGGGGGCTATATAAAAGGGAGACCATTGGACAGGCTATTGATATTCTGTATGACCTGTGTTGGTAAATATTAAAAGCAAATGTGATTTCCACCCTCGTATTTTTCAATATTTATCCTCATATCTACGTCATTATAAATATCTAATTACTGGTGATTAAAACCTGAACAACAACTTAAAAAAATGATAAATATAGAAATGGATGGTACATTATAATAATGTATTAGCCCGTCAGACAGACCGTAATACTAATATTAATGTGGGCTACAAACATTATGTTTACATAATTACATCACCCACAGTAACTAGCCTGGGGAACCCCACTGGTTACACAGCCCCACTAAGATTTAACACCATCTACGCTGACCCTCTGCGTTCTATCGGTGAGCCATGATTATATCCAATTTAAAACTTCCCCTCGATACCATGAGCCTTAACTTTTCTCAGAAGCCTCTGATGCGGTACTCTGTCAAACGCTTTGCTAAAGTCTAAGTAAATAACATCGTAATTTTCGTCATTATCTACTACCTCGAAGACTTTCCTGAAAAAAAACGTCAGCTGATTTTTAGACAAGATTTCCCCTTTGTAAACCCTTGTTGAGAATCGTAGATTAATTTGTTTTTCTTTAAATGCGATCGGATGTTATTTGTTATAATTGATTCAAGAAATTTCCCCACTACTGACGTTAAACAATTCACGCTTAGATTTCTCCTGCACGACACCCGTCTACAGTGACCGTGATCGACACGAGACTAAGTGTGCTAACCTAGGTTTGTTATCCCCATGGAAATATCACATGTGGAAGCCTGGTTGCAACAAAAGCAATCCAGGCTGGTCTATTGCACCTAAATGGTTAATTCAAGTCACGCTTACCAGTTTTCCTTGCCGCGACAACCGTCTACAGTGACTGTCAGTGACGCGAGACTGTGTGTGGTAACCCAAGAGTACTGTTTGTTGTTATGGCCGTGGAAAGAAGTTCTTGTGCGGAAGCCTGGTTGCAACGAAGGCAATCCAGGCTGACAGTAAATGTATCACTTGAAGAATTAAGGCTCTGTTAAGTCATACCCATAGTTGAGTATTCACATGTGTTCTCAAGCTGAAAATTCTCTTTTAGAAGATTAATTTTATTACAGCGTGAACGTGAGTGATTCATATATCCATGCAAATTGTAAATCATTGTATGGAAGCTTGACAAATGTAAGTGCAATTATCTGCCCGTATCTGTGATCCTATCTTATTATTACTAAAGGTAATGACTGATTGGTTATGACAAAGTATAACCAATAACTTAGATGGATGTTGGAAATTAATGGAATTCATTAAATCATCATTTATCAAGTATAAATCATGGAATGTCGAGTGGTGGAGTGAACTTCTACGTAGATACGCCATAATCTCCTGTAAGTAACCAGTGTGAAGGTATCGAACTCTACGGTAAGAAATAAGAAATACGACATATTATTATCTTTATATAATATAATCCACTCATGTACCACTCAGCCACCCAAAACCATGACAACCAATGAAGACTGAAGGCATAATGTACACAGTTGAGACATCTCTATTACGCCGACTGGGAACAACCTCTTATAAGGTTTGATCATGGACACGATTAGGTGTTAATCTAATGTTCATAATCCTCTAAAGCCGTGTTAATGGACTCCGTATAAATGCTAAACCGGATAATGGTCTAGGAGAGAAGGTCGGGTTAATCAGCGTGGGTGGTCGCCTTGTTCTGGTACCTAACCTTAAACTCCTACAACCAAATCACGTTGAAATGGATTTCTACCCCAGTGAAGCTGTCAAGATCATTCAGTATAATTAAGTCCCAGTCATCAACATTTCTATACAATTAATGGACTATCGAATTGACGTAGATTGGGGAGAGAAATAAGTTGTAAGGGAAATATACACAGCGACATACCTTATATTTTTCAACACCAACACACACATGATGGCGTCTGTATTTTATAATCCTTGACAACTGGATGTATTAATTTAGGAGCATTTTGTAAACGTTAACTTCCGTCACACATCCACTAATCGCCTCGACCGTCTCACTACTGGCCGGCTCCCTCCCTCCACGTCTGGCTGTCCCTGGTCTAAAGTTCGTCCACATCTCCACCACACACTGAACCATCTCCAGTACGAACATACGCTCTTGTGGTGTTGAAGCACATGATATAAAGTGTCACTTGCGAACCATAGTAATAACACTTAATCGGATGGCTGGCGTGGCCATATTTGTTTTGCTTAATTTGACACCATAAGAAAGTACTGATACCTTCCAAAGTGACAACTGAGAGCTCGACTCCCAGACACTGAACCACCCGATCGAAACTTCTATCTAACCGACGCTCTTGTAATGATAAGGACCGGATATTACATGTAAATGCTCACTAACAGAAAAACTGAGTTGCTTCTGCAGGAAATAATGGGAGACGTTTTTTAATCAGCAGACCAACAAAAATCACAGATGGTTCAGAGAAATGTGGCTCCAAGCTCGACTCCTGATTCAGCGCTTCGTTTGTGGTACCCAGCCACTCAGAACTCTCGATACAGATTCAGCGCTTCCTTTGTGGTGACCAGCCACTCAGAACTCATGATACAAACGACAGGTTGACATATTCCCATAGGTAGAGGTTCGGCATGATGAATACATTCTGAATAAATTACACGTAATGTCATGAAGATAATCAGAATTTATTGCATATGCCAAACAAAGATTTTTATTTGGTATATTACGATATATTTATTTTTATGAGAAAATCTACAAAATGGCGTAAACGAACCGAAATAACAACTAATTTGTACCAACTGACACTGCTGGCAGTGAAGGCGGGCGGGGGAGAGGGCCCAGGGGTGGTAATGTGTGGTGTGTGTGTGATGATGAAATGAGGATGATGACGATAATGATGGCGTATATGTGATGACGATAATGATGGCGTATATGTGATGACGATGAAGATGAATGATGATAAATAATGAATGATAATGATGGTGATGATGAATAATAATGATGATTGATGCTGCTGAATGATCCCCAGTTATTATAATACAATTCATCATCACTACACACACTTGGTTTGATTTACAGGGGTGAGGTTAGGTTAGGTTTCATTTCACCCCACATTATGGCTTCGTCCCCGTGCAATAATAACCTACCTCAGAGTTCCCCATTTACTATTTATCAATGTTCAGTCATACTAATTCCCTCAGTGGCAAACCTGTGGATGAAAGGCTAAATATAAAATGATAATACACGCGTAGTTGCTAGTGGCGTGGTTGCTAGTGGCGTGGTTGCTAGTGGCGTAGTTACTAGGGGCGTATCCAAAGGCTGAGTATTTTTTGTTTACCATATATAAGAACACCTGCTATCTTTGGTTAATAGCCATCTTAATAGCAGTATTAACTGTCTATACCACATGCTAACTTTGGTTAATAGCCATCTTAATAGCAGTATTTTCTGTCCGAGCCACGGCATCCACAACTCCTGTACACACTGCGGAGGGCTACACTACCGCCTCCTCCTCCCTGGACCCCACAGTACACAACTTATCACATTACCTTCACTCAACAGCTAATAACCACAACGTAGAGTCCTGGAAGTCCTCACGACGCCACAAACACGAGGTAATCCACAAACAGCAAACGTAAAACATGGAAATAGCGATCAAATACTGTATGACCACACACACACATGTTGCCGCCACCACTGCCGTACTTCTAATGATCACTGGCAGGTGGCGAACCCGAGGTGCTTCGATTCCTTAATTCATTGGTTCGCTTTACTGATTCATATGAAAATAATCGACTGGACGGCGGAGAGAACGCCTTACACGATTGGTCCGTCATCTATAATCTCATTAATTTTCTTAAATCACTTCTATCCACCATTAGCTAAAATAAAACTGATAATTATTAACGAAAGACAGTCATGAGTTTCGAAGCTTCGTCAACGATCCGCTCTTACGTCACTAAACTAGTCCATAACCAAACAAACAGTTGGCTTCCTCGGTTAGCATAAGAGTAATACTTCCATAACAATTTTTATTATTATTATAAATATTATTATTATTATTATTATTATTATTATTATTATTATTATTATTATTATTATTATTATTATTATTATTACTTGAGGTCTTAGGCCGTGAGACGTGAGTTAATGTTCGACTGATGACTCGCTCTTTGCTCATGAAAAATATCAAAATCATCAAATATTAATATATTTTTCTTTCTAGGATGTGTAGATGGGAGGAAGGGTGGGTGGATGGGAGGGAGAGTGTGTGGATAGGGGAAGGTGTGTGGTTGGAGGTAGGGTGTGTGGATGGGAGGAGGGGGTGGGTGGGAGGAAGGGTGGGTGGATGGGAGGGAGAGTGTGTGGATACTGGAAAGGGTTTGTTATTTATTTTAGATTGTTTGGCTCTCTGAGGCTGGCTTGAGGTTTACGGCTGACTAGCTGAAGTGAACGGCTGGCTGGCTTAAGTGAATGGCTAGCTGGCTGAGGTGAATGGCTGGATGGGCTGAGGCAAATATCTGGCTGGCCAAGAACCCCACCAAACAGATCCTCAATGCCAGAAAGGCTGCATGTCGTCATTGGCAAGTACTGGGCAAGAACTGGCTCCAGAATGTATCTGCACCTGCGCCAGTGTTGGTCAAGTCTGGTCTTGAAGGAGCTCACTCTCGGTGCTGTCACACTCTCTGGCAGAGTGTGCCAAGAGTTTACAAACTCAGAAAAAGTTTGCCTTGACAATTTTCCGAACTTGTGGCTTCTTCAACCATAAGCTGTGACCACCCGCCCCGCTAGGCTAGTGGGCACGTCCCCCAGCTCCAGGTATGAACCCTCGACTGAGTAATGCCCTCCGAGTTGTTTATAAACTTCAATTAAGTCGCCCCTTGACTACCTGTAGTATAAGCTAGGCAATTCCTGTAGGGGGAGGGATATAAAATTTGCCCCACTTAAGAGTTTGATAAAAAACAAACAAATATGAATCAATATGAGTGTATTGTATGTGGAGATTAAAGATTCACATGGTATACTGTGCGTGTAAACTGTGAATATAAACAAGTACTGTGTGTACTTGTACTGTATACCTGGAGGAGTAGACGTAATGGTGAGGGTTTTTTGGGTGATGACATTGTTGGGTTGATTTGGGGTGACGGAAAGGGGGGGAGGGGATGGTTGGATGGGCGGGTGAGAGGGGGGGGAAGATGGATAGATGGGTGAGAGGTGGGTGGATAGTGGTGAAGGGGTTGGTTTCGGTGGCAGGTGACTAATTATAAGAGGCGTGCTGCAGGTGTATATTATATGTGCACACTCAGGTCCACACACACACGGGTATTATTAGCTTGGAGTTTGTTAGTAAATCACCTGTGAGAAGAAATGATCCCTTCTTAATGGGGTCGAAGACAGAGGAGGAGAAGGAAAAAGAAGGAGGAGGTGGGGGATGAAGAGGAGGAAAGAAAGAAGTAGAGGAGGAAGAAGGAAAGGAGGGGGACGAGAAGAAGGAGAATAGGGTGGAGATGGAGAAGGAGAAGACGAGTAGGAGGAGAAAAAAACCCAGGAAGATAAAGAAGAAATGATAATATAAACAAGAAAAAAAATAGAAAAGGGTAGAAAGAAAAACACAAGAGATGAAGACAGTATGAAAGTAATGAAGAAAGGGGAAAGGGGTGTTGATGAAGATTGTCGGACGAAGAGAGAGAGAGAGAGAGAGAGAGAGAGAGGGAGAGAGAGAGAGAGAGAGAGAGAGAGTAGTCTTGGAGAGGTTTCGGGACCCATGGGTTAAAATTGCCTTAACCTTCCACTGAATCGCTCAACATCCCTGGAGTCCAGCTCAAAAGACTCCAAGAAACCTCACGTTCTACCTCTTGGAGTTAATACCGTGACAGACGCGTGGTAAAACAACACATTATAAGATTAGGTTTTTGTAATGAGTGGGACAGTGCATTTGGTCAGGTGGTGGTGAGCGGTCGTCAGTTCCGCGGGACATCACTTATACGGCTTCTGAAAACTGTCTACAGGTTCACCTTACCTGACCTCCTGAAGCCCACTATTCCATATTGACTTAACATCGTATGTGTGTGACCCGGGAAATAGTGGCAGTGACCATAGTGATGTTAAATTGACCGGGTCGGCTGTGAGTACGACGCTTCCGTGTTAAAATGACATTAAACATTGGTTCATCGGTAAATGGCACTCTTGATGGCGTTTGACACTTTTCTCAGCCAATAATAGACGCTTGGACTCCTCTGGACGCGTCCCGGCTGACACACCAGGATTTACTACCCCGCTTCTCTGTTCAAAATCGTGCATCAGGGACCCGGAGCCTTGTAGCCTGCACACTAACACTTTGTCTACCAGGTTGTGTCACCAAGTGGACACATCAAGACATGGTAGACACACCACTACAGTGCTAGACAAGATTTATACTCCGCCACCACACGCCACGCTAATATATCAACATAGCACCCCCACCCCCACCCCCAACCCCCCCCCCACCCTCAAGTCAACACTCATAAGTCAACAATCATACATTAACTGGTGATTTTCTCCGCCCATATTTACGCCAGGCCAGCCAGCGAGGTGAACAGTAAGGCAGTACTCGTGTTCTCTTCCTCAAGTTTATTTAGCGGAATTGTTTAACGGAATTTGTTATAATTAACGTAATTTAAGATGCTTTAAAAAGACTCCTATGCAGGCATTTTGTTTGCACTTTCCTTCACTTGAGAAATGAACTCAAAAATGTTGGTTACCCTAAGTGCACCGTTTGATGACCTATTCCAGCTGTCACACTTTGGTTGTCTCTATTTAAACACAACATTCACTAGGTGTTCCCAGCAAATCAAACTCCTGTGTAATTCTTGATTACCGAAAGTGAATTTTTTTTGAATCCCCTATAAAAAAATAGAGAAAAACAGAAACTTCCAAGCAATAACACAGTTTGGTTGTAAGTTGTAAACGATTATACATACTTGATGCTAGTAACAGACCAAAGTAGACAAGAACCTTATTGAAATATTTAACACACTACACTACATGGATCTGTATATGGTAACTACCTATATAACTTAGTTGCTTCATACCTGCTTAGACTGTCACCCTCTCCGCGTATGTTAGGTCGACTGGGGGATACTGCAATTGAAAAAGGAGCTCGCGCCTACAGTACCAGTATTTTGATTTGCGGCCTGAAAATACAAACCAAACGAATGAAAAGTGTATTTATAGACACAAGGAGGAGGAGGAGGTGGAAGAAATGAGACAAGGGGAAGAGGAGGGAGGAGGAGAAACGACAAGAGTGAAGAACAGTAGGAGGAGGAGGAAGCTTTTATCTAGGAACTGTGAATGTACCAAATGAATCTTATCCCCTATTGTCGACATTTAGGAACAAGGAGGTATACACACAAGACCCTGAGACCATCTTGTGTGTGTAAAAGTCATCGTCCCACCTGCAGGTTCTCTGAGGTTGCTACAACACCCCATCAATGGTATATTTAACCCTTTGTGTACGGATAACCGGTAAATGTCATCCAATCACCAACAAGAGTCGTCAGGAAGGAGGTGGAGCTTGGTTCAACACCGCCCTTAGAGTATAAACCTTATTTGGATATTGACGATGGAGCATGGATGATATAGGTGGTGTTGAAGCCGTTGAGATTATCAAAGCCATGTATGAAGATTGCTAATACCATTCCCATTTAATGACACTACATCCAGAGTGATTAAAATCCTCTTGGGTCCCAACCGCTGAGTACATCCACCTGAGTATACAACTTTTATTCACTCGGCATATATTATCTAAAATTTTCTTGCTAAATTCTGACTATTTTATTTTCTCCCAAACTGATTGAACTCAAGTTAAGAAATAACGAGAATATTCGATGTTTGTCGTGATGTTAACTACCAAGAAACGTTTGACAGATGTTAACTACCAAGAAACGTTTGACAGATGTTAACTACCAAGAAACGTTTGACAGATGTTAACTACCAAGAAACGTTTGACAGATGTTAACTACCAAGAAACGTTTGACAGATGTTAACTACCAAGAAACGTTTGACAGATGTTAACTACCAAGAAACGTTTGACAGATGTTAACTACCAAGAAACGTTTGACAGATGTTAACTACCAAGAAACGTTTGACAGATGTTAACTACCAAGAAACGTTTGACAGATGTTAACTACCAAGAAAACGTTTGACAGATGTTAACTACCAAGAAACGTTGACAGATGTTAACTACCACGAAACGTTTGACAGATGTTAACTACCAAAACGTTTGAAGATGTTCTACCAAGAAACGTTTGACAGATGTTAACTACCACGAAACGTTTGACAGATGTTAACTACCAAGAAACGTTTGACAGATGTTAACTACCAAAACATTATGACGATGAAAGACAGGACACCCATATCCTCCTTGTCGTCGTACAGAGGGAGGGCATTTAGTTGTTAGTTGAACTGTGAGGTAACCACAGACATTAACGTGCTCAGGGTTTAGTGTGTGTGTGTGTGTGTGTGTGTGTGTGTGTGAGAGGTGTGTGTGTGTGTGTGAGGTGTGTGGGTGTGTGTGAGAGGCGGTGTGTGTGTGTGTGTGTGTGTGTGTGAGGGAGGTGGGTGTGTGGTGTGGTGTGTGAGGGGTGTGTGGAGGTGGTGTGTGTGGGTGTGAGGTGGGTGTGGGTGTGTGTGGGTGTGGGTGTGTGTGTGTGTGTGTGTGAGGGTGGTGTGTGGGGTGTGTGTGTGTGTGTGTGTGGAGGTGTGTGTGTGTGTGTGGGTGGTGTGTGTGTGGGGTGTGTGTGTGAGAGGCG